>NC_088418.1:1931426-2041191 GCF_034236695.1 Oncorhynchus nerka | reverse complement strand
TAGACCCTGGTCTACAGTAGTCCACTACCCTATAGACCCTGGTCTACAGTAGTCCACTTCAAAGGAAATAGGCTACTCTTCTTCCCTGACGGCCCTTCAGTTCAGTAGGTGTTGTCTTCAATGCTGTTCAGTAGGTGTTGTCTTCAATGCTGTTCAGTAGGTGTTGTCTTCAATGCTGTTCAGTAGGTGTTGTCTTCAATGCTGTTCAAACAAACTATTTTGTCTGAGACTTAGAATACGTGGACACTACAAATACCTGGGTGTCTGGTTAGACTGTGGACTCTCCTCCCAGACTCACATTAAGCATCTCCAATCCAAAATTAAATCTAGAATCGGCTTCCTATATCGCAACAAAGCATCCTTCACTCATGCTGCCAAACATACCCTCGTAAAACTGACCATCCTACCGATCCTCGACTTCGGTGATGTCATCTATAAAATAGCCTCCAACACTCTACTCAACAAACTGGATGCAGTCTATCACAGTGCCATCCGATTTGTTACCAAAGCCCCATACACTACCCACCATTGCGACCTGTACGCTCTCGTTGGTTGGCCCTCGCTTCATACTCGTCACCAAACCCACTGGCTACAGGTTATCTACAAGTCTCTGCTAGGTAAAGCCCCGCCTTATCTCAGTTCACTGGTCACCATAGCAGCACCCACTCGTAGCACGCGCTCCAGCAGATATAACTCTCTGGTCACCCCCAAAGCCAATTCCTCCTTTGGTCGTCTTTCCTTCCAGTTCTCTGCTGCCAATGACTGGAACAAATTGCAAAAATCTCTGAAGCTGGAGACTCACATCTCCCTCACTAGCTTTAAGCACCAGCTGTCAGAGCAGTTTACAAATCACTGCACCTGTACTTAGCCTATCTGTAAACAGCCCATCTATCTACCTACCTCATCCCCATACTGGTATTTATTTATTTATTTTGCTCCTTTGCACCCCAGTATCTCTACCTGCACATTAATCTTCTGCCGATCTACCATTCCAGTGTTTAATTGCTATATTGTAATTACTTCGCCACCATGGCCTATTTATTTCCTTATCTTACCTCATTTGCACTCACTGTATATATACTTTTTGTTTTCTTTTGTTCTACTGTGTTATTGACTGTATGTTTTGTCTATTCCATGTGTAACTCTGTGTTGTTGTATGTGTCGAATTGCTAAGCTTTATCTTGGCCAGGTCGCAGTTGTAAATGAGAACTTGTTCTCAACTAGCCTACCTGGTTAAATAAAAATAAATAAGAAGCCTCCAGCAATGATCCATGGCACGACGCCTCCAGTGAGAGCCTCCAGTCCAGAGCCTCCATCGACGGCCTCCAGTCCGGAGCCTCCATCGACGGGCTCCAGTGACGGTCTCCAGTCCGGAGCCTCCATCGACGGCTTCCAGTGACGGTCTCCAGTCTGGAGCCTCCATCGACGGCCTCCATCAACGGCCTCCAGTGATGATCTCCAGTCCGGAGCCTCCATCGACGGTCTCAATCAATGGCCTCCAGTGACGGTCTCCAGGCCGGAGCCTCCATCGACGGCCTCCAGTGACGGTCTCCAGTCCGGAGCCTCCATCGACGGCCTCCAGTCCAGAGCCTCCATCGACGGCCTCCAGTCCGGAGCCTCCAGTGACGGTGTGCAGTACAGAGCCTACAGCGACGGCCTCCAGTCCAGAGCCTCCAGCGACGGTCTCCAGTCCGGAGCCTCCATCGACAGTCTGCAGTACAGAACCTCCAGCGACGGCCTCCAGTGACGGTCTCCAGTCCAGAGCCTCCATCGACGGCCTCCAGTCCAGTCTCCATCGACGGCCTCCAGTGATGGTCTCCAGTCCAGAGTCTCCATCGACGGCCTCCAGTGACGGTCTCCAGTCCGGAGCCTCCAACGACGGCCTCCAGCGACGGCCTCCAGTCCGGAGCCTCCATCGACGGCCTCCAGTCCGGAGCCTCCATCGACGGTCTCCAGTCCAGAGCCTCCATCGACGGTCTCCAGTCCAGAGCCTCCATCGACGGCCTCCATCGACGGCCTCCAGTCCAGAGCCTCCATCGACGGCCTCCAGTCCAGAGCCTCCATCGACGGTCTCCAGTCCAGAGCCTCTATCGACGGTCTCCAGTCCAGAGCCTCCATCGACGGCCTCCAGTCCGGAGCCTCCAGTGACGGCCTCCAGTCCGGAGCCTCCACAGTTGTCTATCGTTGTCTCTAATTGGGAATCATACTTAGGCAGCCTTTTTCCCCTGTTGTAGTTGTGGGTAGTTGACTTTGTTAGAGGCATTATACCTGAAGTCAAGCTTCACGGTCGTTTTGTATTGTTTATTGTTTTTGTTGGCGACATTCTAATAAAAAGGAATATGTACGATCACCACGCTGCACCTTGGTCCACTTCTTACGACGCCCGTGACGTGTCTCCTTCCTGAGCGGTATGATGGCTGCGTGGTCCCATGGTGTTTATACTTGCGTACTATTGTTTGTACAGATGAACGTGGTACCTTCAGGCATTTGGAAATTCCTCAAAAGGATGAACCAAACATGTAGAGGTCTACAAATGTATTCTGAGGTCTTGGCTGATTTATTTTGATTTTCCCATGATGTCAAGCAATGAGGCACTGCGTTTGAAGGTAGGCCTTGAAATACATCCACAGGTACACCTCCAATTGACTCAAATGATGTCAATTAGAAACTTCTAATGTCAGAACATAATTTTCTGGAATTTTCCAAGCTATTTAAAGGTACAGTCGACTTAGTGTATGTAAACTTCTGACCCACTGGAATTGTGATACAGTGAATAATAAGTGAAATAATCTGTCTGTTAACAATTGCTGGAAAAATGACTTGTGTCATGCACAAAGTAAATGTCCTAACCGACTTGCCAAAACTATAGTTTGTTAACAAGAGATTTGTGGAGTGGTTGAAAAACGACTTTTAATGACTCCAACCTAAGTTTATGCAAACTTCCGACGTCAACTGTATATAGGGCAGCAGCCTCTAAGGTGCAGGGTTGAGTTTCCGGGTGGTAGCCAGCTAGTGATGAGTGATTAATAGTCTGATGGCCTTGAGATAGAAGCTGTTTTTCCAGTCTCTCGGTCCCAGCTTTGCTGCACCTGTACTGACCTCACCTTCTGGATGATAGCGGGTGAACAGGACGTGGCTTGGGTGGTTGATGTCCTTGTTGAACCTTTTGGCCTTCCTGTGACATCAGGTGCTCTAGGGCCGGCAGTGTGCCCCCAGTGAAGCGTTGGGCAGAACGCACCACCCTCTGGACATCCCTGCGGTTGTGGGTGGTGCAGTTGCCGTACCGGGCGTTAATACAGCCCGACAGGATGCTCTGAATTGTCCATCTGTAAAAGTCTGTGAGAGTCTTAGTGGCCAAGCCAAATTTCTTCAGCCTCCGAAGGTTGAAGAGGCGCTGTTGTGCCTTCTTCACCACACTGTCTGTGTATTTGGACCATTTCAGATTGTCAGTGATGTGTATACCAAAGTTTTTCACCTTTTCCCTGTGGTGCCATCGATGTGGATAGGGGCGTGCTCTGTTGTCTCCTGAAGTCCACGATCAGCTCCTTCGTTTTGTTGTCCCTCAACGTTGAGGGACCACCCTGCCAGGGCCCTCACCTCCTCCCTGTAGGATGTCTCGTCATTGTTGGTAATCATGGATACTATTGTATCGTCTGCAAACTTAATTACATTTACATTTACATTTAAGTCATTTAGCAGACGCTCTTATCCAGAGCGACTTACAAATTGGTGCTTTCACCTTATGACATCCAGTGGAACAGCCACTTTACAATAGTGCATCTAGGTCTTTTAAGGGGGGGGGGGAGGAGGGGGGGGAGAAGGATTACTTTATCCTATCCTAGGTATTCCTTAAAGAGGTGGGGTTTCAGGTGTCTCCTTAATGATTGAGTTGGAGGCGTGTGTGGCCACGCAGTCGTGGGTGAACATGTAGTACAGGAGGGGGCTGAGTACGCACCCTTGTGGGGCCCCTGTGTTGAGGATCAGTGAAGTGGAGGTGTTGTTTCCTACCTTCACATTGTTGAAGCACCTTTGGCAGTGATTACAGCCTCAAGTCTTCTTGGGGGTGATGCTACAAGAGTGACACACCTGTATTTGGGGAGTTTTTCCCATTCTTCTCTGCAGATCCTCTCATGCTCTGTCAGGTTGGATGGGGAGCGTCGCTGCACAGCTATTTTCAGGTCCTTGAACCTCAGGAATTGGACCACTATCGGCCTGGGCCTGTCACCTGGGCCAGTGGTGGGTTTTCCAGTCCTGTGGGCGCGTTCCACCTCAAACATCCTGTGGTCCACCTTCAAGTAACATAGGTGACGCTGTTACTCCTCACAGTTCCAGGTAACCAAAGGTCTAGATATGCTCAAACCCTAAACCCCATCCCGAGTACTCCATTCTGCCACCTCTGGTCTCTTGGCCCTCTCACCACTAAAGCAGGGTAACTCCCGCTCAGCCCAGTCCAAGCTCTTCTCTGTCCTGGCACCCCAATGGTGGAACCAGCTTCCCCCTGAAGCTTGGACAGCAGAGTCCCTGTCCATCTTCCCCCTGACACTAGGACATCAGAGTCCCTGTCCATCTTCCCCCTGAAGCTAGGACATCAGAGTCCCTGTACATCTTCCCCCTGAAGCTAGGACATCAGAGTCCCTGTCCATCTTCCCCCTGAAGCTAGGACATCAGAGTCCCTGTCCATCTTCCCCCTGAAGCTAGGACATCAGAGTCCATGTCCATCTTCCCCCTGAAACTAGGACAGCAGAGTCCCTGTCCATCTTCCCCCTGAAGCTAGGACATCAGAGTCCCTGTCCATCTTCCCCCTGATGCTAGGACATCAGAGTCCCTGTCCATCTTCCCCCTGACGCTAGGACATCAGAGTCCCTGTCCATCTTCTGAAAAACATCTGAAACCCTACCTCTTCAAAGAATATCTTAAATAATGCCACAACAAAAAATAAATGGCCTTTTGTGACCTAATACTGGCATTTGACTCTTTCCCCTCTTACTATCTCTGACTGTACTGATGTATTTACTATGACTGAGATGTGTGGTTGTCCCACCTAAGTATCTTAATATTAGTGCACTAGCTGTAAATCACATAAGAGTGTCTGCTAAATGACTCAAATGTAAATACGTGTCTGCGTATGTACATTCAGTCAATACAGTCAGTCAGCTGAGCAGCTGCAGCTGTGGCCTCAGGTTTCCCTGGCAACTGAACCCAACCAGGAAGCACTGCTACATTCCACAGACACGTCAATGAAAGGGTTTTGTTGTTATGGTCATGTGAGGAGGGAGGAGATGAGGGGAAGTAGGGGTGGAGAGGTGAGGGGGGGGGGGCGGGGGGGAGATTAGGGGGAGGTAGGGACCGGAGTCCTCAGTCGTTGGAAGCCCAGTTGCCGTGGTAACCGTTCATAAGTCGGAATGCAGCTGCAAGCAGTCAAACAGTCAGCTGAGGCCCTCTGGCAAAATCCTTTCAAATGTAATTTATTTATGTATTTATTTTCCTGCCAGCTGACGGGCAGCTAGCTACCCACAAAGCGCAAGCACAGCTATAGGCCTTTGGTTGCCAGTTTGAGAAAAATATGTAAAGCATAGATGAGAGAGCGTCACACTTCATCTGAGGATGGTTCTCACCAGGGTACCATTCTGCTTGGAAAATACTTTTTATTTTGTTTCTTTTATTTCACCTTTATTTAACCAGGTAGGCTAGTTGAGAACACCTTTATTTAACCAGGTAGGCTAGTTGAGAACACCTTTATTTAACCAGGTAGGCTAGTTGAGAACACCTTTATTTAACCAGGTAGGCTAGTTGAGAACACCTTTATTTAACCAGGTAGGCCAGTTGAGAACACCTTTATTTAACCAGGTAGGCTAGTTGAGAACACCTTTATTTAACCAGGTAGGCTAGTTGAGAACACCTTTATTTAACCAGGTAGGCTAGTTGAGAACACCTTTATTTAACCAGGTAGGCTAGTTGAGAACACCTTTATTTAACCAGGTAGGCTAGTTGAGAACACCTTTATTTAACCAGGTAGGCTAGTTGAGAACACCTTTATTTAACCAGGTAGGCTAGTTGAGAACACCTTTATTTAACCAGGTAGGCTAGTTGAGAACACCTTTATTTAACCAGGTAGGCTAGTTGAGAACACCTTTATTTAACCAGGTAGGCCAGTTGAGAACACCTTTATTTAACCAGGTAGGCTAGTTGAGAACACCTTTATTTAACCAGGTAGGCTAGTTGAGAACACCTTTATTTAACCAGGTAGGCTAGTTGAGAACACCTTTATCTAACCAGGTAGGCTAGTTGAGAACACCTTTATCTAACCAGGTAGGCTAGTTGAGAACACCTTTATTTAACCAGGTAGGCTAGTTGAGAACAAGTTCTCATTTACAGCTGCGCCTTGGCCAAGATAAAGCAAAGCAGTGCGACACAAACAACCACACAGAGTTACACATGGAATAAACAAACGTACAGTCAATAATACAATAACACAATAGAAAAAAAAGTCTATATAGAGTGTGCAAATGGAGTAAGGAGGTAAGGCAATAAATAGACCATAGTAGTGAAGAAATTACAATTTAGCAAATTAACACTGGAGTGATAGAGGAGCAGATGATGGTGTGTTTTATGTGTTTTTGTGGGAACTTTGACAGAACAGATTTTTCTGAAGGAACCTCTCTTGACGTTGTGGATGCCAGATGCACTACTGGTGAAAGCAACTTCAGTGTTTTAGGAGAATCAGCTTAATCTCTGTCCGACTCAGGGTAAACTGCCTATGGCTGAATCACTGGGCCCTCTACCTCGCTAATACACGTGACCTCCCTCCTTGACAACTTACCAATCACTTACGCAATAGAAAAGGATCCGATTCAGTAGCACCATTGGCGGCAAGCCGAGTTGTGGAGTGAGCTTACTTCACGTTCTTATCTTGGTTGCGCTAGTTAAAAGTACTGTGGCTAAGAACAAGATAAATCATGTATTTTTTTTAATCAGACCAGGAAGTGTTACCAAGGTGGAGAACAGGAGTGACATTCAGATGGCAGGGATATCACCTGAGAACACGCAAATATATCCTGGAGGCTGTAGACAGAGTGTAATATACTGGAGGCTGTAGACAGAGTGTAATATACTGGAGGCTGTAGACAGAGTGTAATATACTGGAGGCTGTAGACAGAGTGTAATATACTGGAGGCTGTAGACAGAGTTATATACTGGAGGCTGTAGACAGAGTGTATAATATACTGGAGGCTGTAGACAGAGTGTAAAATACTGGAGGCTGTAGACAGAGTGTAATATACTGGAGGCTGTAGACAGAGTGTAATATACTGGAGGCTGTAGACAGAGTGTAATATACTGGAGGCTGTAGACAGAGTTACATAATGGAGGCTGTAGACAGAGTGTAATATCCTGGAGGCTGTAGACAGAGTGTAATATACTGGAGGCTGTAGACAGAGTGTAATATACTGGAGGCTGTAGACAGAGTTATATACTGGAGGCTGTAGACAGAGTGTATAATATCCTGGAGGCTGTAGACAGAGTGTAATATACTGGAGGCTGTAGATAGAGTGTAATATACTGGAGGCTGTAGACAGAGTGTAATATACTGGAGGCTGTAGACAGAGTTATATACTGGAGGCTGTAGACAGAGTTATATACTGGAGGCTGTAGACAGAGTGTAATATACTGGAGGCTGTAGACAGAGTGTAATATACTGGAGGCTGTAGACAGAGTTACATACTGGAGGCTGTAGACAGATTTATATACTGGAGGCTGTAGACAGAGTGTAATATACTGGAGGCTGTAGACAGAGTGTAATATACTGGAGGCTGTAGACAGAGTTACATACTGGAGGCTGTAGACAGAGTGTAATATACTGGAGGCTGTAGACAGAGTGTAATATCCTGGAGGCTGTAGACAGAGTGTAATATACTGGAGGCTGTAGACAGAGTGTAATATACTGGAGGCTGTAGACAGAGTTATATACTGGAGGCTGTAGACAGAGTGTATAATATCCTGGAGGCTGTAGACAGAGTGTAATATACTGGAGGCTGTAGACAGAGTTACATACTGGAGGCTGTAGACAGAGTGTAATATACTGGAGGCTGTAGACAGAGTTTAATATCCTGGAGGCTGTAGACAGAGTGTAATATACTGGAGGCTGTAGACAGAGTGTAATATACTGGAGGCTGTAGACAGAGTTATATACTGGAGGCTGTAGACAGAGTGTATAATATCCTGGAGGCTGTAGACAGAGTGTAATATACTGGAGGCTGTAGACAGAGTTATATACTGGAGGCTGTAGATAGAGTGTAATATACTGGAGGCTGTAGACAGAGTGTAATATACTGGAGGCTGTAGACAGAGTTATATACTGGAGGCTGTAGACAGAGTTATATACTGGAGGCTGTAGACAGAGTGTAATATACTGGAGGCTGTAGACAGAGTGTAATATACTGGAGGCTGTAGACAGAGTGTAATATACTGGAGGCTGTAGACAGAGTTACATACTGGAGGCTGTAGACAGAGTGTAATATACTGGAGGCTGTAGACAGAGTGTAATATCCTGGAGGCTGTAGACAGAGTGTAATATACTGGAGGCTGTAGACAGAGTGTAATATACTGGAGGCTGTAGACAGAGTTATATACTGGAGGCTGTAGACAGAGTGTATAATATCCTGGAGGCTGTAGACAGAGTGTAATATACTGGAGGCTGTAGACAGAGTTATATACTGGAGGCTGTAGATAGAGTGTAATATACTGGAGGCTGTAGACAGAGTGTAATATACTGGAGGCTGTAGACAGAGTTATATACTGGAGGCTGTAGACAGAGTTATATACTGGAGGCTGTAGACAGAGTGTAATATACTGGAGGCTGTAGACAGAGTGTAATATACTGGAGGCTGTAGACAGAGTTACATACTGGAGGCTGTAGACAGAGTTATATACTGGAGGCTGTAGACAGAGTGTAATATACTGGAGGCTGTAGACAGAGTGTAATATACTGGAGGCTGTAGACAGAGTGTCATATACTGGAGGCTGTAGACAGAGTGTAATATACTGGAGGCTATAGACAGAGTGTAATATACTGGAGGCTGTAGACAGAGTGTAATATACTGGAGGCTGTAGACAGAGTGTAATATACTGGAGGCTGTAGACAGAGTGTAATATACTGGAGGCTGTAGACAGAGTGTAATATACTGGAGGCTGTAGACAGAGTGTAATATACTGAAGGCTGAATTCCCATGTACTTTTTGTGGTGAGGAAAGCAGAGCAAAGTCCCTATCTCTGTCTAGTCAAGCATTATGATATGGTGTGGTAATAATAAAGTCCCTATCTCTGTCTAGTCAAGCATTATGATAATGGGTGGTAGTAATAGAGTCCCTTTCTCTGTCTAGTCAAGCATTATGATATGATGTGGTAGTAATTAAGTCCCTTTCTCTGTCTAGTCAAGCATTATGATATGGTGTGGAAGTAATTAAGTCCCTATCTCTATCTAGTCAAGCATTATGATATGGTGTGGTAGTAATTAAGTCCCTATCTCTATCTAGTCAAGCATTATGATATGATGTGGTAGTAATTAAGTCCCTTTCTCTGTCTAGTCAAGCATTATGATATTGGGTGGTAGTAATAGAGTCCCTTTCTCTGTCTAGTCAAGCATTATGATAATGGGTGGTAGTAATAGAGTCCCTTTCTCTGTCTAGTCAAGCATTATGATATGATGTGGTAGTAATTAAGTCCCTATCTCTGTCTAGTCAAGCATTATGATAATGGGTGGTAGTAATAGAGTCCCTTTCTCTGTCTAGTCAAGCATTATGATAATGGGTGGTAGTAATAGAGTCCCTTTCTCTGTCTAGTCAAGCATTATGATAATGGGTGGTAGTAATAGAGTCCCTTTCTCTGTCTAGTCAAGCATTATGATATGATGTGGTAGTAATTAAGTCCCTATCTCTGTCTAGTCAAGCATTATGATAATGGGTGGTAGTAATAGAGTCCCTTTCTCTGTCTAGTCAAGCATTATGATAATGGGTGGTAGTAATAGAGTCCCTTTCTCTGTCTAGTCAAGCATTATGATAATGGGTGGTAGTAATAGAGTCCCTTTCTCTGTCTAGTCAAGCATTATGATAATGGGTGGTAATAATAAAGTCCCTTTCTCTGTCTAGTCAAGCATTATGATATTGGGTGGTAGTAATAGAGTCAGGTAGAGTATCTCATGATAATCTGTAGACCACACTATTTACCTAGAGATTTTTCATCAGGTTTTTTTTCCGTAGCTGTTAACATACCACAACACAACTATCAGAGGCACTAAGACAGCATTGAATGAGCTGTATGAGCAAATAAGAAACCGTTCATCCAGAGGCGGTGCCCCTAGTGGCCGGGGACATTAATGCAGGGAAATTTAAATCCGTTTTACCAAATTTTTATCAGCAAGTTCAATGTGCAAACAGAGGAGAAAATAACTCTGGGCCACCTTTACTCTACACACAGACGCATACAAAGCTCTCCCTCGCCCTCCATTTGGTAAATCTGACCACAATTATATCCTCCTGATTCCTTCTTACATGCAATAATTAAAGCAGGAAGTACCAGTGACTCGCTCAATACGGAAGTGGTCCGATGAAGCGGATGCTAAACTACAGGACTGTTTTGCAGCACAGACTGGAACATGTTCCGGGATTCTTCCGATGACATTGAGGAGTACACCACATCAGTCACTAGCTTCATCAATAAGTGCATCGATGACGTCATCCCCACAGTGACCGTACGTACATATCCCAACCAGAAACCATGGATTACAGGCAACATCCGCACTGAGCTAAAGGCTAGAGCTGCCGCTTTCAAGGAGCGGGACTCTAACCCGGAAGCTTATAAGAAACTCCTCTATGATCTCTGACGAACCATCAAACAGGCAAAGCGTCAATACAGGACTAATATCGAATCGTACTACACCAGCTCTGACGCTCATCGGATGTGGCAGGGCTTGCAAACCATTACAGACTACAAAGAGAAGCACAGCCGAGAGCTTTCCAGTGACACGAGCCTACCAGACGAGCTAAACTACTTCTATGCTCGCTTCGAGGTAAATAACACTGAAACATGCATGATAGTACCAGCTGTTCCAGAAGACTGTGTGATCACGCTCTCCGCAGCCGATGTGAGTAAGACCTTTAAACAGGACAACATTTGCAAGGCCGCAGGACCAGACGGATTACCAGGACGTGTACTGTGAGCATGCGCTTACCACCAGACATGCCACCAGGGGACTTTTCATAGTCCCCAAATCCAAAACAAATTCAAGAAAAGGTACAGTATTATATAGAGCCCTTACTGCATGGAACTCCCTTCCATCTCACATTGCTCAAATAAACAGCAAACCTGGTTTCAAAAAACAGATAAAGCAACACCTCACGGCACAACGCCTCTCCCCTATTGGACCTAGATAGTTTGTGTGTATGCATTGATATGTACTCTAGGCTACGTGTGCCTTTTTAAAAATGTATGTAGTTCTGTCCTTGAGCTGTTATTTTCTGCCATCCAGGACCTCGATACCAGGCGGTGTCAGAGGAAGGCCCTAAAAATGTTCAAAGACTCCAGCCACCCTAGTCATAGTCTGTTCTCTCTGCTACCACACGGCAAGCGGTACCGGAGCACCAAGTCTAGGTCCAAGAACACCTGAACACCTAATCAAATGGCCACCCAGACTATTTGCATTGTCCCACCCTCCTCTTTTACACCGCTGCTACTCTCTGTTGTTATCATCTAATCATAGTCACTTTAATATCTCTACCTACATGTACAAATTACCTCAACTAACCAGTGCCCCCGCACATTGACTCTGTACCAGTACCCCCCTGTATAAAGTCTCACTATTGTTATTTTACTGCTGCTCTTTAATTACTTGTTACTTTTATTTCTTATTCTTACCTGTATTTTTTTTTAACTGATTTGTTTGTTAAGGGCTTGTAAGTAAGCATTTCACTGTCAGGTTTACTACACCTGTTGTATTCAGCATTTCACTGTGAGGTCTACTACACCTGTTGTATTCAGCATTTCACTGTACGGTCTACTACACCTGTTGTATTCAGCATTTCACTGTACGGTCTACTACACCTGTTGTATTCAGCATTTCACTGTACGGTCTACTACACCTGTTGTATTCAGCATTTCACTGTACGGTCTACTACACCTGTTGTATTCAGCATTTCACTGTAAGGTCTACTACACCTGTTGTATTCAGCATTTCACTGTGAGGTCTACTACACCTGTTGTATTCAGCATTTCACTGTAAGGTCTACTACACCTGTTGTATTCAGCATTTCACTGTACGGTCTACTACACCTGTTGTATTCAGCATTTCACTGTACGGTCTACTACACCTGTTGTATTCAGCATTTCACTGTACGGTCTACTACACCTGTTGTATTCAGCATTTCACTGTACGGTCTACTACACCTGTTGTATTCAGCATTTCACTGTAAGGTCTACTACACCTGTTGTATTCAGCATTTCACTGTGAGGTCTACTACACCTGTTGTATTCAGCATTTCACTGTAAGGTCTACTACACCTGTTGTATTCAGCATTTCACTGTACGGTCTACTACACCTGTTGTATTCAGCATTTCACTGTACGGTCTACTACACCTGTTGTATTCAGCATTTCACTGTACGGTCTACTACACCTGTTGTATTCAGCATTTCACTGTGAGGTCTACTACACCTGTTGTATTCAGCATTTCACTGTACGGTCTACTACACCTGTTGTATTCAGCATTTCACTGTAAGGTCTACTACACCTGTTGTATTCAGCATTTCACTGTGAGGTCTACTACACCTGTTGTATTCAGCATTTCACTGTACGGTCTACTACACCTGTTGTATTCAGCATTTCACTGTACGGTCTACTACACCTGTTGTATTCAGCATTTCACTGTACGGTCTACTACACCTGTTGTATTCAGCATTTCACTGTACGGTCTACTACACCTGTTGTATTCAGCATTTCACTGTAAGGTCTACTACACCTGTTGTATTCAGCATTTCACTGTGAGGTCTACTACACCTGTTGTATTCAGCATTTCACTGTAAGGTCTACTACACCTGTTGTATTCAGCATTTCACTGTACGGTCTACTACACCTGTTGTATTCAGCATTTCACTGTACGGTCTACTACACCTGTTGTATTCAGCATTTCACTGTACGGTCTACTACACCTGTTGTATTCAGCATTTCACTGTACGGTCTACTACACCTGTTGTATTCAGCATTTCACTGTACGGTCTACTACACCTGTTGTATTCAGCATTTCACTGTGAGGTCTACTACACCTGTTGTATTCAGCATTTCACTGTACGGTCTACTACACCTGTTGTATTCAGCATTTCACTGTAAGGTCTACTACACCTGTTGTATTCAGCATTTCACTGTGAGGTCTACTACACCTGTTGTATTCAGCATTTCACTGTGAGGTCTACTACACCTGTTGTATTCAGCATTTCACTGTACGGTCTACTACACCTGTTGTATTCAGCATTTCACTGTGAGGTCTACTACACCTGTTGTATTCAGCATTTCACTGTACGGTCTACTACACCTGTTGTATTCAGCATTTCACTGTAAGGTCTACTACACCTGTTGTATTCAGCATTTCACTGTACGGTCTACTACACCTGTTGTATTCAGCATTTCACTGTAAGGTCTACTACACCTGTTGTATTCAGCATTTCACTGTACGGTCTACTACACCTGTTGTATTCAGCATTTCACTGTACGGTCTACTACACCTGTTGTATTCAGCATTTCACTGTACGGTCTACTACACCTGTTGTATTCAGCATTTCACTGTACGGTCTACTACACCTGTTGTATTCAGCATTTCACTGTAAGGTCTACTACACCTGTTGTATTCAGCATTTCACTGTGAGGTCTACTACACCTGTTGTATTCAGCATTTCACTGTAAGGTCTACTACACCTGTTGTATTCAGCATTTCACTGTACGGTCTACTACACCTGTTGTATTCAGCATTTCACTGTACGGTCTACTACACCTGTTGTATTCAGCATTTCACTGTACGGTCTACTACACCTGTTGTATTCAGCATTTCACTGTACGGTCTACTACACCTGTTGTATTCAGCATTTCACTGTAAGGTCTACTACACCTGTTGTATTCAGCATTTCACTGTGACTACACCTGTTGTCTACTACACCTGTTGTATTCAGCATTTCACTGTAAGGTCTACTACACCTGTTGTATTCAGCATTTCACTGTACGGTCTACTACACCTGTTGTATTCAGCATTTCACTGTACGGTCTACTACACCTGTTGTATTCAGCATTTCACTGTACGGTCTACTACACCTGTTGTATTCAGCATTTCACTGTGAGGTCTACTACACCTGTTGTATTCAGCATTTCACTGTACGGTCTACTACACCTGTTGTATTCAGCATTTCACTGTGAGGTCTACTACACCTGTTGTATTCAGCATTTCACTGTACGGTCTACTACACCTGTTGTATTCAGCATTTCACTGTACGGTCTACTACACCTGTTGTATTCAGCATTTCACTGTACGGTCTACTACACCTGTTGTATTCAGCATTTCACTGTACGGTCTACTACACCTGTTGTATTCAGCATTTCACTGTAAGGTCTACTACACCTGTTGTATTCAGCATTTCACTGTGAGGTCTACTACACCTGTTGTATTCAGCATTTCACTGTAAGGTCTACTACACCTGTTGTATTCAGCATTTCACTGTACGGTCTACTACACCTGTTGTATTCAGCATTTCACTGTACGGTCTACTACACCTGTTGTATTCAGCATTTCACTGTACGGTCTACTACACCTGTTGTATTCAGCATTTCACTGTACGGTCTACTACACCTGTTGTATTCAGCATTTCACTGTACGGTCTACTACACCTGTTGTATTCAGCATTTCACTGTGAGGTCTACTACACCTGTTGTATTCAGCATTTCACTGTACGGTCTACTACACCTGTTGTATTCAGCATTTCACTGTTGTATTCAGCATTTCACTGTACGGTCTACTACACCTGTTGTATTCAGCATTTCACTGTGAGGTCTACTACACCTGTTGTATTCAGCATTTCACTGTACGGTCTACTACACCTGTTGTATTCAGCATTTCACTGTAAGGTCTACTACACCTGTTGTATTCAGCATTTCACTGTACGGTCTACTACACCTGTTGTATTCAGCATTTCACTGTAAGGTCTACTACACCTGTTGTATTCAGCATTTCACTGTACGGTCTACTACACCTGTTGTATTCAGCATTTCACTGTACGGTCTACTACACCTGTTGTATTCAGCATTTCACTGTACGGTCTACTACACCTGTTGTATTCAGCATTTCACTGTACGGTCTACTACACCTGTTGTATTCAGCATTTCACTGTAAGGTCTACTACACCTGTTGTATTCAGCATTTCACTGTGAGGTCTACTACACCTGTTGTATTCAGCATTTCACTGTAAGGTCTACTACACCTGTTGTATTCAGCATTTCACTGTACGGTCTACTACACCTGTTGTATTCAGCATTTCACTGTACGGTCTACTACACCTGTTGTATTCAGCATTTCACTGTACGGTCTACTACACCTGTTGTATTCAGCATTTCACTGTACGGTCTACTACACCTGTTGTATTCAGCATTTCACTGTAAGGTCTACTACACCTGTTGTATTCAGCATTTCACTGTGAGGTCTACTACACCTGTTGTATTCAGCATTTCACTGTAAGGTCTACTACACCTGTTGTATTCAGCATTTCACTGTACGGTCTACTACACCTGTTGTATTCAGCATTTCACTGTACGGTCTACTACACCTGTTGTATTCAGCATTTCACTGTACGGTCTACTACACCTGTTGTATTCAGCATTTCACTGTGACTACACCTGGTCTACTACACCTGTTGTATTCAGCATTTCACTGTACGGTCTACTACACCTGTTGTATTCAGCATTTCACTGTAAGGTCTACTACACCTGTTGTATTCAGCATTTCACTGTGAGGTCTACTACACCTGTTGTATTCAGCATTTCACTGTACGGTCTACTACACCTGTTGTATTCAGCATTTCACTGTACGGTCTACTACACCTGTTGTATTCAGCATTTCACTGTACGGTCTACTACACCTGTTGTATTCAGCATTTCACTGTACGGTCTACTACACCTGTTGTATTCAGCATTTCACTGTAAGGTCTACTACACCTGTTGTATTCAGCATTTCACTGTGAGGTCTACTACACCTGTTGTATTCAGCATTTCACTGTAAGGTCTACTACACCTGTTGTATTCAGCATTTCACTGTCTACTACACCTGTTGTATTCAGCATTTCACTGTACGGTCTACTACACCTGTTGTATTCAGCATTTCACTGTACGGTCTACTACACCTGTTGTATTCAGCATTTCACTGTACGGTCTACTACACCTGTTGTATTCAGCATTTCACTGTACGGTCTACTACACCTGTTGTATTCAGCATTTCACTGTGAGGTCTACTACACCTGTTGTATTCAGCATTTCACTGTACGGTCTACTACACCTGTTGTATTCAGCATTTCACTGTAAGGTCTACTACACCTGTTGTATTCAGCATTTCACTGTGAGGTCTACTACACCTGTTGTATTCAGCATTTCACTGTGAGGTCTACTACACCTGTTGTATTCAGCATTTCACTGTACGGTCTACTACACCTGTTGTATTCAGCATTTCACTGTGAGGTCTACTACACCTGTTGTATTCAGCATTTCACTGTACGGTCTACTACACCTGTTGTATTCAGCATTTCACTGTAAGGTCTACTACACCTGTTGTATTCAGCATTTCACTGTACGGTCTACTACACCTGTTGTATTCAGCATTTCACTGTAAGGTCTACTACACCTGTTGTATTCAGCATTTCACTGTACGGTCTACTACACCTGTTGTATTCAGCATTTCACTGTAAGGTCTACTACACCTGTTGTATTCAGCATTTCACTGTAAGGTCTACTACACCTGTTGTATTCAGCATTTCACTGTAAGGTCTACTACACCTGTTGTATTCAGCATTTCACTGTGAGGTCTACTACACCTGTTGTATTCAGCATTTCACTGTAAGGTCTACTACACCTGTTGTATTCAGCATTTCACTGTAAGGTCTACTACACCTGTTGTATTCAGCATTTCACTGTAAGGTCTACTACACCTGTTGTATTCAGCATTTCACTGTGAGGTCTACTACACCTGTTGTATTCAGCATTTCACTGTAAGGTCTACTACACCTGTTGTATTCAGCATTTCACTGTGAGGTCTACTACACCTGTTGTATTCAGCATTTCACTGTAAGGTCTACTACACCTGTTGTATTCAGCATTTCACTGTGAGGTCTACTACACCTGTTGTATTCAGCATTTCACTGTAAGGTCTACTACACCTGTTGTATTCAGCATTTCACTGTAAGGTCTACCTATACCTGTTGTATTCAGCATTTCACTGTAAGGTCTACCTATACCTGTTGTATTCAGCATTTCACTGTGAGGTCTACTACACCTGTTGTATTCAGCATTTCACTGTAAGGTCTACCTATACCTGTTGTATTCAGCATTTCACTGTAAGGTCTACCTATACCTGTTGTATTCAGCATTTCACGGTAAGGTCTACCTATACCTGTTGTATTCAGCATTTCACTGTAAGGTCTACCTACACCTGTTGTATTTGGTCCATGCGACTAATAACATGTGATTTGATATAATAGATAGGATAGATAGGACAGATAGGATATATAGGACAGATAGGATATATAGGACATATAGGATAGATAGGACAGATAGGATATATAGGACAGATAGGATATATAGGACAGATAGGATATATAGGACAGATAGGATAGATAGGACAGATAGGATATATAGGACATATAGGACAGATATGATAGATAGGATAGAAAGGATATATAGGACCTATAGGATATATAGGACAGATAGGATATATAGGACAGATAGGATAGATAGGACAGATAGGATATATAGGACATATAGGACAGATATGATAGATAGGATAGAAAGGATATATAGGACCTATAGGATATATAGGACAGATAGGATATATAGGACAGATAGGATAGATAGGACAGATAGGATAGATAGGATATATAGGATAGATAGGACAGATAGGATAGATAGGATATATAGGACATATAGTATATATAGGACAGATAGGATAGATAGGACAGATAGGATAGATAGGACAGATAGGATATATAGGACAGATAGGATATATAGGACAGATAGGATAGATAGGACAGATATGATATATAGGACAGATAGGATAGATATGACAGATAGGATAGATAGGACAGATAGGATACATAGGACAGATAGGATATATAGGACAGATAGGATAGATAGGACAGATAGGATATATATGACAGATAGGATATATAGGACAGATAGGATATATAGGACAGATAGGATATATAGGACAGATAGGATAGATAGGACAGATAGGATATATAGGACAGATAGGATAGATAGGACAGATAGGATATATAGGACAGATAGGATAGATATGACAGATAGGATATATAGGACAGATAGGATAGATAGGACAGATAGGATATATAGGACAGATAGGATAGATAGGACAGATAGGATATATAGGATATATAGGACATATAGGACAGATAGGACAGATAGGACAGATAGGATAGATAGGATATATAGGACATATAGGATATATAGGACAGATAGGATAGATAGGACAGATAGGATAGATAGGATAGATAGGATATATAGGATATATAGGACAGATAGGATATATAGGACATATAGGATATATAGGACAGATAGGACAGATAGGATAGATAGGATATATAGGACATATAGGATATATAGGACATATAGGACATATAGGACAGATAGGACAGATAGGGCAGATAGGATAGATAGGACATATAGGACATATAGGACAGATAGGACAGATAGGACAGATAGGATAGATAGGACAGATAGGATATATAGGACAGATAGGATAGATAGGACAGATATGATATATAGGACAGATAGGATAGATATGACAGATAGGATAGATAGGACAGATAGGATATATAGGACAGATAGGATAGATAGGACAGATAGGATATATATGACAGATAGGATATATAGGACAGATAGGATATATAGGACAGATAGGATAGATAGGACAGATAGGATATATAGGACAGATAGGATAGATAGGACAGATAGGATATATAGGACAGATAGGATATATAGGACAGATAGGATAGATAGGACAGATAGGATATATAGGACAGATAGGATAGATAGGACAGATAGGATATATAGGATATATAGGACATATAGGACATATAGGACAGATAGGACAGATAGGATATATAGGACATATAGGATATATAGGACAGATAGGATAGATAGGACAGATAGGATAGATAGGATATATAGGATATATAGGATATATAGGACAGATAGGATATATAGGACATATAGGATATATAGGACAGATAGGACAGATAGGATAGATAGGATATATAGGACATATAGGATATATAGGACATATAGGACATATAGGACAGATAGGATAGATAGGACATATAGGACATATAGGACAGATAGGACAGATAGGACAGATAGGACATATAGGACAGATAGGACACATAGGACAGATAGGATAGATAGGACAGATAGGACATATAGGACAGATAGGATATATAGGACAGATAGGATAGATAGGACAGATAGGACATATAGGATAGATAGGACAGATAGGCTATATAGGACAGATAGGACATATAGGACAGATAGGATAGATAGGACAGATAGGACATATAGGACAGATAGGACATATAGGACAGATAGGACAGATAGGATAGATAGTACAGATAGGCTATATAGGACAGATAGGCTATATAGGACAGATAGGATATATAGGCTATATAGGACAGATAGGATAGATAGGACAGATAGGCTAGATGGGACAGATAGGCTAGATAGGACAGATAGGCTAGATAGGACAGATAGAAAAGATGGGATAGATATGGCAGATAGGGTAGATAGGATACATAGGCTATAAAGGACAGATAGGATAGTGTGTGGTAGAGAGAGGTTGAGGACAGAAAGATCAGGGACCAGCCTAACCCAGCCTAGCGTGGAGGTTTTAGATGGTGAGAGGCGGAGGGGGTAAGAGGGGGAGTGTTAGGGGAGAGAAGGCGAGGGGGAGAGAGGGTGATGGAGAGGCGAAAAGGTGAGGGTGAGGGGGGGAAAGAGGGTGATGGGGTAAAGGGTGATGTTCAGGGGGAGAGAGAGTGAGGGTTAGGGTGAGAGAGGGTGATGGAGAGGGGAAAAGGTGAGGGAGGAGAGAGGGTGAGGGGGGAAAGGGTGATGTTCAGGGGGAGAGAGGGTGAGTCTTAGGGGGGAGAGAGCGGGAGGAGAGAGAGAGAGCCTAGTCCAGCCAAGCGGTATGTAATCATTATGGATGACTGGTCCTGCCCAACCCTGGGAGGGAGCCACTCTCACACTGTCCTCCATTAATAACAACAACAGAGAAGGTGGAGACAGTTGAAACAGTCAGGGCTTTGCTGTGAGTGAAGCCTCTCTCTGCAGCCAACAGATCCCCTCTGTACACTGTTTGGCTGAGTGACTAATCGCTTTAGAGGTGAAAGAGGACTACAGCAATTCCCAAAGAGTCAAATCAATCAAATCAAGCTTTATTTATACAGCACATTACAGACATGGAAAGCAACACAATGTGCTTTTCACAGGAAAATAACGAATAAAAAAAGACCAATGAAAATAAAAACATAAATATTTACTACACAACAAACATAAGAGGATAAAAAACAAAAGTGACACAAACTGAACAACTAAAAATCAGCCTGAGGAAATGCAAAGCTAAAAATGTGTTTAAAGATCTCTTGTCCACAGTTTCAGGATCTCTGGCAGGCTGGGGGCATAGTAACTAGAGACTGGGGGCATAGTAACTAAAGGCTGGGGGCATAGTAACTAAAGGCTGGGGGCATAGTAACTAGAGACTGGGGGCATAGTAACTAGAGACTGGGGGCATAGTAACTAAAGGCTGGGGGCATAGTAACTAAAGGCTGGGGGCATAGTAACTAGAGACTGGGGGCATAGTAACTAGAGGCTGGGGGCATAGTAACTAAAGGCTGGGGCATAGTAACTAAAGGCTGGGGGCATAGTAACTAAAGGCTGGGGGCATAGTAACTAAAGGCATAGTAACTAGAGGCTGGGGCATAGTAACTAGAGGCTGGGGGCATAGTAACTAGAGGCTGGGGGCATAGTAACTAGAGGCTGGGGGCATAGTAACTAGAGGCTGGGGGCATAGTAACTAAAGGCTGGGGGCATAGTAACTAGAGGCTGGGGGCATAGTAACTAAAGGCTGGGGGCATAGTAACTAGAGGCTGGGGGCATAGTAACTAGAGGCTGGGGGCATAGTAACTAGAGGCTGGGGGCATGGTAACTAAAGGCTGGGGCATAGTAACTAAAGGCTGGGGGCATAGTAACTAGAGGCTGGGGGCATAGTAACTAGAGGCTGGGGGCATAGTAACTAAAGGCTGGGGCATAGTAACTAAAGGCTGGGGGCATAGTAACTAAAGGCTGGGGGCATAGTAACTAGAGGCTGGGGCATAGTAACTAAAGGCTGGGGGCATAGTAACTAAAGGCTGGGGGCATAGTAACTAAAGGCTGGGGGCATAGTAACTAAAGGCTGGGGGCATAGTAACTACAGGCTGAGGGCATAGTAACTAAAGGCTGGGGGCATAGTAACTAGAGGCTGGGGGCATAGTAACTACAGGCTGGGGGCATAGTAACTAAAGGCTGGGGGCATAGTAACTAGAGGCTGGGGGCATAGTAACTAGAGGCTGGGGGCATAGTAACTAAAGGCTGGGGGCATAGTAACTAGAGGCTGGGGGCATAGTAACTATGCGTCTTGCTCCCCCTCAGGTTCTCTGGCAGGCTATTCCAGAGGCTTGGGGCATAGTAACTATGCGTCTTGGGCCTAGGTCTTAGGTCTTGGTCCTAGGTCTTAGGTCTTTGTCCTAGGTCTTAGGTCTTGGGCCTAGGTCTTAGGTCCTGGTCCTAGGTCTTAGGTCTTGGTCCTAGGTCTTAGGTCTTGGTCCTAGGTCTTGGTCCTAGGTCCTAGGTCTTGGTCCTAGGTCTTAGGTCTTGGTCCTAGGTCTTAGGTCTTGGTCCTAGGTCTTAGGTCTTGGGCCTAGGTCTTAGGTCTTGGTCCTAGGTCTTGGTTCTAGGTCCTAGGTCTTAGGTCTTGGTCCTAGGTCTTGGTTCTAGGTCCTAGGTCTTAGGTCTTGGGCCTAGGTCTTAGGTCTTGGTTCTAGGTCCTATGACTTAGATCTTGGTCCTAGGTCTTAGGTCTTGGGCCTAGGTATTAGGTCTTGGGTCTAGGTATTAGGTCTTGGGCCTAGGTATTAGGTCTTGGGTCTAGGTCTTAGGTCTTGGGTCTAGGTATTAGGTCTTGGGTCTAGGTCTTAGGTCTTGGGTCTAGGTCTTAGGTCTTGGGTCTAGGTCTTAGGTCTTGGGTCTAGGTCTTAGGTCTTGGTCCTAGGTCCTATGTCTAGGTCTTGGTCCTAGGTTTTCGGTCTAGGTCCTAGGTCTTAGGTCTTGGTCCTAGGCTTTGGGCTAGTTAAAAGGCCAGTGTCAGAGGATCTGAGGGACCTACTGGGTTCATAACTTAAAAACATGTCTGACATGTATTGGGGTGCATGGACACGTTTTGATGGTTATAGTACTCAGTACAGCCATCATGTGATGGCTACAAAGAAAGGTGAGAGGTCAGAGGGTGGGGTAGAGAGGTGGGAGGTCAGAGAGTGGGGTGGAGAGGTCAGAGGTCAGAGGGTGGGGTGGAGAGGTCAGAGAGTGGGGTCAGAGAGTGGGGTGGAGGGGTCAGAGAGTGGGGTGGAGAGGTCAGAGAGTGGAGTGGAGAGGTGGAGAGGTGGGAGGTCAGAGGGTGGGGTGGAGAGGTCAGAGGTCAGAGATTGGTGTGGAGAGATGGGAGAGTGGGGTGGAGAGGTGGAGAGGTGGGAGGTCAGAGAGTGGGGTGGAGAGGTCAGAGGTCAGAGAGTGGGGTGGAGAGGTCAGAGGGTGGGGTGGAGAGGTCAGAGGTCAGAGATTGGTGTGGAGAGATGGGAGAGTGGGGTGGAGAGGTGGAGAGGTGGGAGGTCAGAGAGTGGGGTGGAGAGGTCAGAGGTCAGAGATTGGTATGGAGAGATGGGAGAGCAAAAGAGAGAGAAAGAGAGAAGAGAGTTGCCCAGCAACTCCTCAGTTATATAAGTTTGGTTGTGTGTGTGTGTGTGTGTGTGTGTGTGTGTGTGTGTGTGTGTGTGTGTGTGTGTGTGTGTGTGTGTCTGCGCAGCTGGTGCTTGGGGAGATAAAGAGAGGATTGTCTTGTCTCTCGTATCATCCAGGAGATGCCTTGAATACTAAGGTGCTGCGATGCACTCAACCCTGCACAATTCAGACACACACACGCACTTCCACACACACACACTTACACACACATACACACACACGTATACACACACACACAGGCAGCAGAATATAAATTGATATATGGAATTTTTCTTCTTGAAGGATCATGAAAAAGAGCTTCACCTTGTAGTCAGTCGACTGAGAGACAGGTGTTGGTGAGGGTTTTTCTATTTTTTAACAACATGGACAAAAATACATCTGTTGGTGTGTATGATGTGAGGCTACATGTAACATGTACATCTGTTGGTGTGTATGATGTGAGGCTACATGTAACATGTACATCTGTTGGTGTGTATGATGTGAGGCTACATGTAACATGGGCATCTGTTGGTGTGTATGATGTGAGGCTACATGTAACATGTACATCTGTTGGTGTGTATGATGTGAGGCTACATGTAACATGTACATCTGTTGGTGTGTATGATGTGAGGCTACATGTAACATGTACATCTGTTGGTGTGTATGATGTGAGGCTACATGTAACATGTACATCTGTTGGTGTGTATGATGTGAGGCTACATGTAACATGTACATCTGTTGGTGTGTATGATGTGAGGCTACATGTAACATGTACATCTGTTGGTGTGTATGATGTGAGGCTACATGTAACATGTACATCTGTTGGTGTGTATGATGTGAGGCTACATGTAACATGTACATCTGTTGGTGTGTATGATGTGAGGCTACATGTAACATGTACATCTGTTGGTGTGTATGATGTGAGGCTACATGTAACATGTACATCTGTTGGTGTGTATGATGTGAGGCTACATGTAACATGTACATCTGTTGGTGTGTATGATGTGAGGCTACATGTAACATGTACATCTGTTGGTGTGTATGATGTGAGGCTACATGTAACATGTACATCTGTTGGTGTGTATGATGTGAGGCTACATGTAACTATAAAAATACATCTGTTGGTGTGTATGATGTGAGGCTACATGTAACATGTACATCTGTTGGTGTGTATGATGTGAGGCTACATGTAACATGTACATCTGTTGGTGTGTATGATGTGAGGCTACATGTAACATGTACATCTGTTGGTGTGTATGATGTGAGGCTACATGTAACAATAAAAATACATCTGTTGGTGTGTATGATGTGAGGCTACATGTAACATGTACATCTGTTGGTGTGTATGATGTGAGGCTACATGTAACATGTACATCTGTTGGTGTGTATGATGTGAGGCTACATGTAACATGTACATCTGTTGGTGTGTATGATGTGAGGCTACATGTAACATGGGCATCTGTTGGTGTGTATGATGTGAGGCTACATGTAACATGTACATCTGTTGGTGTGTATGATGTGAGGCTACATGTAACATGTACATCTGTTGGTGTGTATGATGTGAGGCTAGATGTAACATGTACATCTGTTGGTGTGTATGATGTGAGGCTACATGTAACATGTACATCTGTTGGTGTGTATGATGTGAGGCTACATGTAACATGTACATCTGTTGGTGTGTATGATGTGAGGCTACATGTAACATGTACATCTGTTGGTGTGTATGATGTGAGGCTACATGTAACATGTACATCTGTTGGTGTGTATGATGTGAGGCTACATGTAACATTACATTTACATTTAAGTCATTTAGCAGACGCTCTTATCCAGAGCGACTTACAAATTGGTGCATTCACCTTATGACCTCCAGTGGAACAGTAGTGCATCTAAATCTTTTCAGGGGGGGGGGTGAGAGGGATTACTTTATCCTATCCTAGGTATTCCTTAAAGAGGTGGGGTTTCAGGTGTCTCCGGAAGGTGGTGATTGACTCCGCTGTCCTGGCGTCGTGAGGGAGTTTGTTCCACCATTGGGGGGCCAGAGCAGCGAACAGTTTTGACTGGGCTGAGCGGGAACTGTACTTCCTCAGTGGTAGGGAGGCGAGCAGGCCAGAGGTGGATGAACGCAGTGCCCTTGTTTGGGTGTAGGG
Source organism: Oncorhynchus nerka (assembly GCF_034236695.1). Lineage (NCBI taxonomy): Eukaryota > Metazoa > Chordata > Actinopteri > Salmoniformes > Salmonidae > Oncorhynchus > Oncorhynchus nerka. The sequence continues at coordinate 2,015,717 of NC_088418.1, read as the reverse complement.
CCTGATCAGAGCCTGGAGGTACTGAGGTGCCGTTCCCCTCACAGCTCCGTAGGCAAGCACCATGGTCTTGTAGCGGATGCGAGCTTCAACTGGAAGCCAGTGGAGGGAGCGGAGGAGCGGGGTGACGTGAGAGAACTTGGGAAGGTTGAACACCAGACGGGCTGCGGCGTTCTGGATGAGTTGTAGGGGTTTAATGGCACAGGCAGGGAGCCCAGCCAACAGCGAGTTGCAGTAATCCAGACGGGAGATGACAAGTGCCTGGATTAGGACCTGCGCCGCTTCCTGTGTGAGGCAGGGTCGTACTCTGCGGATGTTGTAGAGCATGAACCTACAGGAACGGGCCACCGCCTTGATGTTAGTTGAGAACGACAGGGTGTTGTCCAGGATCACGCCAAGGTTCTTAGCGCTCTGGGAGGAGGACACAATGGAGTTGTCAACCGTGATGGCGAGATCATGGAACGGGCAGTCCTTCCCGGGAGGAAGAGCAGCTCCGTCTTGCCGAGGTTCAGCTTGAGGTGGTGATCCGTCATCCACACGGATATGTCTGCCAGACATGCAGAGATGCGATTCGCCACCTGGTCATCAGAAGGGGGAAAGGAGAAGATTAATTGTGTGTCGTCTGCATAGCAATGATAGGAGAGACCATGTGAGGTTATGACAGAGCCAAGTGACTTGGTGTATAGCGAGAATAGGAGAGGGCCTAGAACAGAGCCCTGGGGACACCAGTGGTGAGAGCACGTGGTGTGGAGACGGATTCTCGCCACGCCACCTGGTAGGAGCGACCTGTCAGGTAGGACGCAATCAAGCGTGGGCCGCGCCGGAGATGCCCAACTCGGAGAGGGTGGAGAGGAGGATCTGATGGTTCACAGTATCGAAGGCAGCCGATAGGTCTAGAAGGATGAGAGCAGAGGAGAGAGAGTTAGCTTTAGCAGTGCGGAGCGCCTCCGTGATACAGAGAAGAGCAGTCTCAGTTGAATGACTAGTCTTGAAACCTGACTGATTTGGATCAAGAAGGTCATTCTGAGAGAGATAGCGGGAGAGCTGGCCAAGGACGGCACGTTCAAGAGTTTTGGAGAGAAAAGAAAGAAGGGATACTGGTCTGTAGTTGTTGACATCGGAGGGATCGAGTGTAGGTTTTTTCAGAAGGGGTGCAACTCTCGCTCTCTTGAAGACGGAAGGGACGTAGCCAGCGGTCAGGGATGAGTTGATGAGCGAGGTGAGGTAAGGGAGGAGGTCTCCGGAAATGGTCTGGAGAAGAGAGGAGGGGATAGGGTCAAGCGGGCAGGTTGTAGGGCGGCCGGCCGTCACAAGACGCGAGATTTCATCTGGAGAGAGAGGGAGAAAGAGGTCAGAGCACAGGGTAGGGCAGTGTGAGCAGAACCAGCGGTGTCGTTTGACTTAGCAAACGAGGATCGGATGTCGTCGACCTTCTTTTCAAAATGGTTGACGAAGTCATCTGCAGAGAGGGAGGAGGGGGAGGGGGAGGAGGATTCAGGAGGGAGGAGAAGGTTGCAAAGAGCTTCCTAGGGTTAGAGGCAGATGCTTGGAATTTAGAGTGGTAGAAAGTGGCTTTAGCAGCAGAGAGAGAAGAGGAAAATGTAGAGAGGAGGGAGTGAAAGGATGTCAGGTCCGCAGGGAGGCGAGTTTTCCTCCATTTCCGCTCGGCTGCCCGGAGCCCTGTTCTGTGAGCTCGCAATGAGTCGTCGAGCCACGGAGCGGGAGGGGAGGACCGAGCCGGCCTGGAGGATAGGGGACATAGAGAGTCAAAGGATGCAGAAAGGGAGGAGGGAGGGTTGAGGAGGCAGAATCAGGAGATAGGTTGGAGAAGGTTTGAGCAGAGGGAAGAGATGATAGGATGGAAGAGGAGAGAGTAGCGGGGAGAGAGAGCGAAGGTTGGGACGGCGCGATACCATCCGAGTAGGGGCAGTGTGGGAAGTGTTGGATGAGAGCGAGAGGGAAAAGGATACAAGGTAGTGGTCGGAGACTTGGAGGGGAGTTGCAACGAGGTTAGTGGAAGAACAGCATCTAGTAAAGATGAGGTCGAGCGTATTTCCTGCCTTGTGAGTAGGGGGAAGGTGAGAGGGTGAGGTCAAAAGAGGAGAGGAGTGGAAAGAAGGAGGCAGAGAGGAATGAGTCAAAGGTAGGCGTGGGGAGGTTAAAGTCGCCCAGAACTGTGAGAGGTGAGCCGTCCTCAGGAAAGGAGCTTATCAAGGCATCAAGCTCATTGATGAACTCTCCGAGGGAACCTGGAGGGGCGATAAATGATAAGGATGTTAAGCTTGAAAGGGCTGGTAACTGTGACAGCATGGAATTCAAAGGAGGCGATAGACAGATGGGTAAGGGGAGAAAGAGAGAATGACCACTTGGGAGAGATGAGGATCCCGGTGCCACCACCCCGCTGACCAGAAGCTCTCGGGGTGTGCGAGAACACGTGGGCAGACGAAGAGAGAGCAGTAGGAGTAGCAGTGTTGTCTGTGGTGATCCATGTTTCCGTCAGTGCCAAGAAGTCGAGGGACTGGAGGGAGACATAGGCGGAGATGAACTCTGCCTTGTTGGCCGCAGATCGGCAGTTCCAGAGGCTACCGGAGACCTGGAACTCCACGTGGGTCGTGCGCGCTGGGACCACCAGATTAGGGTGGCCGCGGCCACGCGGTGTGGAGCGTTTGTATGGTCTGTGCAGAGAGGAGAGAACAGGGATAGACAGACACATAGTTGACAGGCTACACAAGAGGCTACGCTAATGCAAAGGAGATTGGAATGACAAGTGGACTACACGTCACGAGTGTTCAGAGAGTTAAGCTTACGTAGCAAGAATCTTATTGACTAAAATGATTAAAATGATACAGTACTGCTGAAGTAGGCTAGCTGGCAGAGGCTGCGTTGTTGACTAAGTAGGCTAGTTGGCATTGGCTGGGTTGTTGACACTACACTAATCAAGTCGTTCCGTTGAGTGTAATAGTTTCTACTGTGCTGCTATTCGGGGCTAGCTGGCTAGCTAGCAGTGTTGATTACGTTACGTTGCGTTAAAAGAACGACAATAGCTGGCTGGCTAACCTAGGAAATCGCTCTAGACTACACAATTATATTTGATACAAAGACGGCTATGTAGCTAGCTATGTAGCTAGCTACGATCAAACAAATCAAGCCGTTGTACTGTAATGAAATGAAATGAAAAATGTGATACTACCTGTGGAGCGAGCGAAATGCGACCGGATTGTTGAGTGCAGAAGTTCTGTTCGGTAGACGTTGGCTAGCTGTTGGCTAGCTAGCAGAGTCTCCTATGTTAAGGACGACATAAAACTACACACTCTAAACTACACAATTATCTTGGGTACGAAGACAGCAAAGACAACTATGTAGCTAGCTAACACTACACTAATCAAGTCGTTCAGTTGAGTGTAATAGTTGTGCTGCTAATCGGTAGACGGTGGACTAGCTAACGGTGGACGTTAGCTAGCTGGCTAGCTGCAGGGCAGTGTAGACTGCGTTAGGACGACGAAATACGATAATTACGCAATTATCTATGATACAAAGACGGCTGTGTAGCTAGCTAAGAAGAAATTGCTAAGATTAGACAAATCAAACCGTTGTACTATAATGAAATGTAATGAAATGTAATACTACCTGCGGACCGAGTGCAGATGCGACCGCTCGCTCCAACCCGGAAGAGCACTGAACATGTACATCTGTTGGTGTGTATGATGTGAGGCTACATGTAACTATAAAAATACATCTGTTGGTGTGTATGATGTGAGGCTACATGTAACATGTACATCTGTTGGTGTGTATGATGTGAGGCTACATGTAACATGTACATCTGTTGGTGTGTATGATGTGAGGCTACATGTAACATGTACATCTGTTGGTGTGTATGATGTGAGGCTACATGTAACATGTACATCTGTTGGTGTGTATGATGTGAGGCTACATGTAACATGTACATCTGTTGGTGTGTATGATGTGAGGCTACATGTAACATGTACATCTGTTGGTGTGTATGATGTGAGGCTACATGTAACATGTACATCTGTTGGTGTGTATGATGTGAGGCTACATGTAACATGTACATCTGTTGGTGTGTATGATGTGAGGCTACATGTAACATGTACATCTGTTGGTGTGTATGATGTGAGGCTACATGTAACATGTACATCTGTTGGTGTGTATGATGTGAGGCTACATGTAACAATAAAAAAACCGGTGATCTTTCTGCCACTTCCTCTATCGATAGAAAATGAATAATCTACTCTTCCCTCATCCCTCCATCACACCATGTGTCTGACTTGTCCTCTACTCTCCCTCATCCCTCCATCACACCATGTGTCTGACTTGTCCTCTACTCTCCCTCATCCCTCCATGTGTCTGACTTGTCCTCTACTCTCCCTCATCCCTCCATCACACCGTGTCTGACTTGTCCTCTACTCTCCCTCATCCCTCCATGTGTCTGACTTGTCCTCTACTCTTCCCTCATCCCTCCACACACGGTGTCTGACTTGTCCTCTACTCTCCCTCATCCCTCCATCACACCATGTGTCTGACTTGTCCTCTACTCTCCCTCATCCCTCCATCACACGATGTCTGACTTGTCCTCTACTCTCCCTCATCCCTCCATCACACCATGTGTCTGACTTGTCCTCTACTCTCTCTCATCCCTCCATCACATGGTGTCTGACTTGTCCTCTACTCTCCCTCATCCCTCCATCACACCATGTGTCTGACTTGTCCTCTACTCTCCCTCATCCCTCCATCACACCATGTGTCTGACTTGTCCTCTACTCTCCCTCATCCCTCCATGTGTCTGACTTGTCCTCTACTCTCCCTCATCCCTCCATCACACCGTGTCTGACTTGTCCTCTACTCTCCCTCATCCCTCCATGTGTCTGACTTGTCCTCTACTCTTCCCTCATCCCTCCACACACGGTGTCTGACTTGTCCTCTACTCTCCCTCATCCCTCCATCACACCATGTGTCTGACTTGTCCTCTACTCTCCCTCATCCCTCCATCACACGATGTCTGACTTGTCCTCTACTCTCCCTCATCCCTCCATCACACCATGTGTCTGACTTGTCCTCTACTCTCTCTCATCCCTCCATCACATGGTGTCTGACTTGTCCTCTACTCTCCCTCATCCCTCCATCACACCATGTGTCTGACTTGTCCTCTACTCTCCCTCATCCCTCCATCACACCATGTGTCTGACTTGTCCTCTACTCTCCCTCATCCCTCCATCACACCATGTGTCTGACTTGTCCTCTACTCTCCCTCATCCCTCCATCACACGGTGTCTGACTTGTCCTCTACTCTCCCTCATCCCTCCATCACACCATGTGTCTGACTTGTCCTCTACTCTCCCTCATCCCTCCATCACACCATGTGTCTGACTTGTCCTCTACTCTCCCTCATCCCTCCATCACACGATGTCTGACTTGTCCTCTACTCTCCATCACACCATGTGTCTGACTTGTCCTCTACTCTCCCTCATCCCTCCATCACACGGTGTCTGACTTGTCCTCTACTCTCCCTCATCCCTCCATCACACCATGTGTCTGACTTGTCCTCTACTCTCCCTCATCCCTCCATCACACCATGTGTCTGACTTGTCCTCTACTCTCCCTCATCCCTCCATCACACGATGTCTGACTTGTCCTCTACTCTCCCTCATCCCTCCATCACACCATGTGTCTGACTTGTCCTCTACTCTCCCTCATCCCTCCATCACACGGTGTCTGACTTGTCCTCTACTCTCCCTCATCCCTCCATCACACGGTGTCTGACTTGTCCTCTACTCTCCCTCATCCCTCCATCACACCATGTGTCTGACTTGTCCTCTACTCTCCCTCATCCCTCCATCACACCATGTGTCTGACTTGTCCTCTACTCTCCCTCATCTCTCCATCACACGGTGTCTGACTTGTCCTCTACTCTCCCTCATCCCTCCATCACACGGTGTCTGACTTGTCCTCTACTCTCCCTCATCCCTCCATCACACGGTGTCTGACTTGTCCTCTACTCTCCCTCATCCCTCCATCACACCATGTGTCTGACTTGTCCTCTACTCTCCCTCATCCCTCCATCACACCATGTGTCTGACTTGTCCTCTACTCTCCCTCATCCCTCCATCACACGGTGTCTGACTTGTCCTCTACTCTCCCTCATCCCTCCATCACACCATGTGTCTGACTTGTCCTCTACTCTCCCTCATCCCTCCATGTGTCTGACTTGTCCTCTACTCTCCCTCATCCCTCCATCACACGATGTCTGACTTGTCCTCTACTCTCCCTCATCCCTCCATCACACCATGTGTCTGACTTGTCCTCTACTCTCTCTCATCCCTCCATCACATGGTGTCTGACTTGTCCTCTACTCTCCCTCATCCCTCCATCACACCATGTGTCTGACTTGTCCTCTACTCTCCCTCATCCCTCCATCACACCATGTGTCTGACTTGTCCTCTACTCTCCCTCATCTCTCCATCACACCATGTGTCTGACTTGTCCTCTACTCTCCCTCATCCCTCCATCACACCATGTGTCTGACTTGTCCTCTACTCTCCCTCATCCCTCCATGTGTCTGACTTGTCCTCTACTCTCCCTCATCCCTCCATCACACCGTGTCTGACTTGTCCTCTACTCTCTCTCATCCCTCCACCACATGGTGTCTGACTTGTCCTCTACTCTCCCTCATCCCTCCATCACACCATGTGTCTGACTTGTCCTCTACTCTCCCTCATCCCTCCATCACACCATGTGTCTGACTTGTCCTCTACTCTCCCTCATCCCTCCATCACACCATGTGTCTGACTTGTCCTCTACTCTCCCTCATCCCTCCATCACACGGTGTCTGACTTGTCCTCTACTCTCCCTCATCCCTCCATCACACCATGTGTCTGACTTGTCCTCTACTCTCCCTCATCCCTCCATCACACGATGTCTGACTTGTCCTCTACTCTCCCTCATCCCTCCATCACACCATGTGTCTGACTTGTCCTCTACTCTCCCTCATCCCTCCATCACACGGTGTCTGACTTGTCCTCTACTCTCCCTCATCCCTCCATCACACGGTGTCTGACTTGTCCTCTACTCTCCTCATCCCTCCATCACACCATGTTTCTGACTTGTCCTCTACTCTCCCTCATCCCTCCATCACACCATGTGTCTGACTTGTCCTCTACTCTCCCTCATCCCTCCATCACACGGTGTCTGACTTGTCCTCTACTCTCCCTCATCCCTCCATCACACGGTGTCTGACTTGTCCTCTACTCTCCCTCATCCCTCCATCACACGGTGTCTGACTTGTCCTCTACTCTCCCTCATCCCTCCATCACACCATGTGTCTGACTTGTCCTCTACTCTCCCTCATCCCTCCATCACACCATGTGTCTGACTTGTCCTCTACTCTCCCTCATCCCTCCATCACACCATGTGTCTGACTTGTCCTCTACTCTACCTCATCCCTCCATCACACCATGTGTCTGACTTGTCCTCTACTCTCCCTCATCCCTCCATGTGTCTGACTTGTCCTCTACTCTCCCTCATCCCTCCATCACATGATGTCTGACTTGTCCTCTACTCTCCCTCATCCCTCCATCACACCATGTGTCTGACTTGTCCTCTACTCTCTCTCATCCCTCCATCACATGGTGTCTGACTTGTCCTCTACTCTCCCTCATCCCTCCATCACACCATGTGTCTGACTTGTCCTCTACTCTCCCTCATCCCTCCATCACACCATGTGTCTGACTTGTCCTCTACTCTCCCTCATCCCTCCATCACACGATGTCTGACTTGTCCTCTACTCTCCCTCATCCCTCCATCACACCATGTGTCTGACTTGTCCTCTACTCTCCCTCATCCCTCCATCACACGATGTCTGACTTGTCCTCTACTCTCCCTCATCCCTCCATCACACCATGTGTCTGACTTGTCCTCTACTCTCCCTCATCCCTCCATCACACGGTGTCTGACTTGTCCTCTACTCTCCCTCATCCCTCCATCACACGGTGTCTGACTTGTCCTCTACTCTCCCTCATCCCTCCATCACACCATGTTTCTGACTTGTCCTCTACTCTCCCTCATCCCTCCATCACACCATGTGTCTGACTTGTCCTCTACTCTCCCTCATCCCTCCATCACACCATGTGTCTGACTTGTCCTCTACTCTCCCTCATCCCTCCATCACACCATGTGTCTGACTTGTCCTCTACTCTCCCTCATCCCTCCATCACACGGTGTCTGACTTGTCCTCTACTCTCCCTCATCCCTCCATCACACGGTGTCTGACTTGTCCTCTACTCTCCCTCATCCCTCCATCACACGGTGTCTGACTTGTCCTCTACTCTCCCTCATCCCTCCATCACACCATGTGTCTGACTTGTCCTCTACTCTCCCTCATCCCTCCATCACACCATGTGTCTGACTTGTTGTAGTGGCTTCCTTTAGTCTTTACCATAGCCACTGCCCAAGCCTGAAGCGGGTTGATTGGTACGCATACAGTCCACAGTCAAGGTTTCCAAACGGCCAAACATTCAATGACATCCAGGGATATGGTGCAACAAAAATGTTTATTCTTCTTATATCTAACAAATAAATGATTCTTCAATCAACTTGAAGCATAGAATACTTTATATGGAAAATACATATTATGACCTGCTGTATGTCTGTATGTCTGTATGGTCAAAAAACTATACCGCTCCCGCATCTAGAAAGGACTCTTCCCCTCCCGAAGGCCCAACTTCCTGCCTTTATCCTAACACACTTACCACAATACAATGAATAGGCAAGAGGGGGGGCCAAAGACTAAGTTACACTAACAACAAATGAATATATCTCAATCAGGTAAATATAAATCATAAAGGTACGTACCTAATATATCATCATATACATTCATATTTAATATATTTACACAAATATACATGGAGCTCCATATGTTCGGTCCTTCATACAAATATGTCCAAATCGGCTCTAACATACCGGCCCCTAATTGTTGACTGCACTGAATGCACAACAATTACTTAATATTCAAACATAGAGCCAATACACAAAACATTCTATACCAGAGCACTATTACAGTTCATAGCTATATACAAATATACAAGGTACCATATAGGGAAATAGTCCATAGATCTCAGTCTGAGTTGAAGTGTAAAGGTGTTCAACTTCGAAAAATGTCAAGAGTTTGACATTCAAAAATGTATGACATCAAAGAATGTAAGAGTACGACATCAACGAATCAGAGGTGCACGTGATTCTAAGATGGAGCACTGTGTGTGTGTGTGTGTGTGTGTGTGTGTGTGTGTGTCACTCCGTCGCCTCAAGGAGCAGACAGAGTTTATTGATAGGTCTCTGTAAGATATTGGTCTTAGTCTTAACCATGACGCTCCGGACAAGACCTTTGGCCCCTGGCAAAGCCTCCACCACACGCCCCATTAACCAAGAGTTCCTTGGGGCGGTGTCATCGACGATGACCACGAGGTCACCAGGACTGAAGTTTCTCTTAGTTTTGTTCCACTTGTTCCGCTCCTGCATAAGTGGAAGATACTCCCTGATCCATCTCTTCCAGAAGAGGTCAGTGATATATTGTACTTGCTTCCATCTCCTTCGTGAGTATAGGTCGCTTCTCTGGAATAGTCCTGGTGGCAGGACTGGCTTAGCTTTCAGATGAAGCAGATGGTTCGGAGTCAGGGGTTCTAGATCATTAGGGTGATTTGTTACAGTAGTGACTGGTCTGTCGTTCATAATCGCCTCAACTTCACACAAGGCTGTCTGCAAAGCCTCATCATCCAGTACTTGCTCTTTAAGGACTGAATAGAGGATCTTTTTCACCAGTCGGATCAACCTCTCCCATACCCCCCCATGGTGGGCTCCAGAGGGAGGGTTGAATGACCATGTCACTCCTTTCTTCAGTAATTCATTTTGAATCTTGTTGTGATCCAGCTCTTTCATAGCTTCTCCTAGCTCTCTGTGTGTTCCAACAAAGTTGGTGCCATTGTCTGTTCTGATACTTGTTACTGGGCCCCTTCGACAGATGAACCTGCGCAGGGCATTGATGCAGGAATCAGTATCCAGATAACTAGCAACTTCTAGATGGACAGCTCGACTCACAAGGCAAGTAAAGATCACACCATAACGCTTCACATGAACGCGGCCTCGCTTCACCTCTATGGGGCCGAAATAATCTATGCCTACATGGGTGAAAGGCGGCAAATCAGGTGACACCCGATCTTGTGGAAGGTCGGCCATCTTCTGTTCTCCAGCTCTAGCTTGCATCCGCCTGCAAAAGACACAGCTCTTAAGGATCTTCCTTGCTAAAGAGTTGGCACAGGGTATCCAATATCGCTGGCGAAGTCTAGAAAGCATGTGACCTCTCCCAGAGTGGCCAACCTGCTCATGGATGTGAAGTAAGATCAGTCTAGAGATGTAGGAGTCTTTGGGCAGGATCATAGGGTTCTTTAGTTCCGTAGGCATAGCTGCTTTGCTTAACCTTCCTCCTACTCTCAGAATGCCATTGTCAATAATTGGATGAAGCTTACAGATTGAGCCACTTCTCTTGGCACATTGTTTTCCTTTCACAACTAGTGCAATTTCTTGTTTAAAGTGCTGTCGTTGTTCAAATCGAATGATGACCTTTTCTGCTTCTTCTAGGTCATCCACAGACAGACTTTCTTTTCCAAACGTCAGTTTGAACTTGTCAATTTGTTCCTTCAGTGAGTTTGTCAGACTCTGATCTGATCTTGGATCAGTTTGAGAGAGAATTTTCCTTTTCTGGCTTAACTGTAGAAGACGTTTCTTCAGTTTCAGCATCCAGGCAACTGCTTTCTTCAAGCTGTTCCATGTTGAATAGTACTCAATCAGTTTGCTGGTTGGACTCTTTTCTTCCACACTTGTATGGTTTACGATTACGTCTTTTCTCACCTCTGGATCATCCGGAGGGATGGAGCCAAGCTCCTCGGGGACTTTCGGCCATTGAGTTTCTGGTTTCTCCAGGAATTCTGGTCCTTTGCGCCATCTCTTTGAGTTCAGGAACATTTCAACATGTAATCCTCTTGAGGAATCATCGGCTGGGTTGTGTTTTGAGTTCAAATACCTCCACTGTTTTGCTTTCGATAGGTCACGGATCATAGCAACCCTATTAGCCACAAAGGTATGGAATCTCTTGGTATCATTGCGGATGTATTTTAGCACAGACTGGCTGTCCGTCCAAAAAGTTGACTCCTCAAGTTCAATCTGGAGCTCCAACCTTAACATCCTGTCCACTCGCACTGCCAATGTTGCTGCAGCAAGTTCCAGTCTGGGGATTGTCATCTGCTTGAGTGGAGTCACCCTTGATTTCCCCAGTATGAATGCAATGTGAACCTTTTCCATACCGTTTGTGAACCTAAGGTAACTTGCTGTGCCATAACCTTGTTCACTTGCATCACCGAAGTGATGCAGCTGTGCCGTCTTGACTTGACCAAAGTTCTCAGGCATCATACACCTGTCTATCTGGAATCTGGAGAGCTGGTCCAGCTCTGAGAGCCATCTCTGCCATGAAATAGAGTGTTCTTCAGGGATGACTTCGTCCCATCCACACTTTAGCTTGCAGAGCACTTGAAGAATTTGCTTTGCCTTTAATACAAATGGGGCGAGGAAACCTAATGGATCATAAATAGAGCTGACAGTTGAGAGAATACCTCTTCTTGTAAGGGGTCTGTTCTTGACAGTGACTCGGAAGGTAAATGCATCACTTTCAATGTTCCATCGGATTCCAAGTGCTCTTTCAACAGGCAGCTTTTCTCTGTCCAGGTCCAGTTCTTTTATCTGCTTGGCTTTGTGTTCATCAGGGATAGAAGCCAGCACAGTGCGGCTGTTGCTGACCCACTTGGTCAATTTGAACCCACCCTGAGAGCACACATCCCTGAGGTTTTTCGTGAGAGCTATGGCTTGTTCTTCTGTGGCCACTGACTTGAGGCAGTCATCAACATAGAAGTTGGACTTGACTGTTTGAATTACCTCTTCATCGTACCTCTCACAGTTGTCTTCTGCAGTCTTTCGCAGTGCAAAGTTTGCACAACTTGGAGAGGATATAGCACCGAAAAGATGTACCGACATTCTGTACTCCTCCAATCTTTTGTTAGTATCACCATCCGGCCACCATAGGAATCGCAGGAAGTCTAAGTAATCTTCATGGACACGTACTTGATGGAACATTCCTTCGATGTCTGCCATCATGGCAATGTGCTCTTGCCGAAATCTTAGCAAGACTCCTATAAGCGTGTTTGCCAGGTCAGGGCCTTGAAGGAGTTCACTGTTAAGAGATATACCTTTATAGGATGATGAACAGTCAAACACTACTCGTATCGTTCCTTTGCGCTTATGGTGAACGCCATGGTGTGGTATGTACCATACCTTGCCTTTCTCTCTGAGGAGCTGTTCTTGTGGTACCTTCTCGGCGTAACCTTTTGTTATCATCTCTTCCATGAAGCCTTTGTACTCTGCAGCGTAACCTTTGTCCTTCTTGAACTTCCTGATAATATTTAGAGCCCGCTGCTTTGCCATGTCACGATTGTTTGGCAGGACTACATCTGTTTTGCGAAAGGGCAACGGTAAGTAGTAGTGATGGTCTTTGAGGGTTATGGAGCTTGATACGATCTCCATAAACCTACGATCCTCAGCTGACATCTCACTTTTCTCTTCATACCCTCTCTCAGGGAAGTCATGGTTGTACTGATTTACAAGAAGAACCCCCAGGTCGGCAATTGAGATACGATTGGCCATCACTGTAGGATGCCCAGATTCTTCTGCCATGGTACAATTGTTAAGAGGACCGTTCATCACCCATCCAAAGAGGGTTTTCACTGCATACGGTCCGTTGCCTTGACTATTTATTATTTTCCAGGGTTCCATTGCCTTTGGAGCATTTACGCCAATCAGGAGTTCGACGTCGACGTCAATTTCCTTCAACTGAACTTCTTTCAGGTATGGCCACCTTTTGAGATCTTTCTGAGTGGGAATGTTCTCTCTTGTCACTGGGATCTTATTTTGGGTGTAGACCTTTGGTAATGCAAGAAATGTGTCACCTTCCACATTGCCAATCTCTAATCCAGATATCTCAAAACTCTTGGTAGGACTCTCCTGCCCCATTGTGCGTAGCAGAATTTCAGTCTCGCTGCCTTTAGCTTGCAACTGCCTCATGAGTCTCTCCGTACAAAATGTTGCTGAGCTACCAGAATCGAGAAATGCATAGGTTAACGTAGACTTGCTTCCATTTGCCATCTTTACTTGTACTGGCACAATCGCAAGTGCACAATCTGTACCGGCCCCGGTATCTTCACCAGCTTCCAGTGAAACAAGAGCACTGCTGACAGTCTCCTCCCGCTTTACTGCTACACCCCTTGTATCTGCCTTCAGATATCTAAATCTCTCTCTTCCTTCAATGTGCAGGATAGTGGGGTGCCTTCTTTGACATTTCTGACAGGTCATCCTTCTTTTACATTCTTTGCTTAAGTGTCCTCTCATCAAACAGCCAAAACAAAGGCCTTTTGATCTCAGAAACCCAACCTTGGCTTCGTGTGGCTGTGCCTTCACCTGTTGGCAGTCGACCAAGAAATGCTCACCAGCGCAAAATACACATGAGATACTGGGAGCATCAGAAGGATGGGCGCCTGGTTTCTTGATTTTGAACGTTTGTTCTTTTAGAGGTTTTTCCGAGTTACAATCTGTCAATACATCTACTGCAGTGGCAAAGCTGCTTCCCCTACTCTTGGACTTGAACTGCTGTTTAAAGTCAGCTTCTGTTTTGGTTTTAAAAAACCTTTTGTTGGACAGGGGATCTTGGATATCTCCGTACAACGGATCCTGCAGTATTTTGACCTGTTTTTCCATGAACGTCACAAGGTCACTGAACTGGGCCCTCAGGTGGCTTCTCTCTAAAATATCACATGCCGTAGACCTCCATTTTTCCCTTAGTTTGTAGGGAAGTTTTGACATGATCAACTTTATGTTGGAGGGAAGATTAAGCTCTTCCATGTTCTGTAGGTCTTGCATAGCGTTACAGCATCCTCTAAGATAGAGTGCATAGCCACCCAGTCCCTTTCCATCATCCGGTTTGATGTTTATCCAGTTCCAAGCTTTTTCCATGTAAGCAGTGGTGACTTTGATTTCATTGCCAAAGTGTTCCTTTAACAACCTCTTAGCCTCTGTATAGCCTCTTCTGGCTTCCATATGCAGACAACTACGGACCAGATCCTTGGGCTGACCAGAGGTGTACTGTTCCAGGTAATAGAGCCTATCCTGGTGACTGCTTGTTTTATCTTCTATTCCATGCTCAAATGCACGCATAAATGGCCTAAAGTTTAGAGGATCACCGTCAAACATAGGTATCTCCCTAACAGGGAGTGTGGCCTGTTTGTGCTGTAGTATAAGGAGGTCAGCAATTTCATTCTGCCTTTGCATGACAGTAGAGAGGTTATCATGGCTGGTATTATGGCTGATACCCGCAGTGTTGATTCTGTGTTGATTGCTAGACCTTGATGTTGGCTGCTGAAGGGTGTGGTTTATGACTTTTTTTCTGAATAGGTTTTGATGGCTTTGTGGTCGGTTGTTGTAAAACTCTTTGTAGTGGGGTCTTTGGAACTGCACCTAATGCAGCAAACTCAACAGGTGATGGTTCAGGTTCCTTATAGACCTCGGGTTCCTGGTTCTCATAATAAGAGTTCATTCCATCTTCTTGGCTTAGAAAATGGGCTGCCACAGAATGGGATTGAGAAGTTGACTCACTCTCCAGAACCTTCAGTTTGGCATTATATGCTGCTATGTCCGTTTCCAGTGCCATTTTTTCCATCCTAACATTCAGTTGAGCTTTCTGTTGTTCCAGTTGAGCTTTCTCCAGTTCCAATGCATGCTTGTCCTGTAATGATGCTTGGCGAGCTAGTAGAGCTGCTCGTTCTGCCTCAGCTTTTAGGCGTGCAGAGGACACTGAGGAAGCAGTTTTAGAAGACTTCGTTTTACTTGATGTTTTTGACACATTGGAAATGCTGTCCTGTGGTTCAATGAGCGTTTGTGGCTCGATTTCAGCTTTTTTCCATATTTCCACCTCTTTCAGGAAATGTTCATAAGTTCTCATTCTTGGTTGATAATAGTTAATGCTCTCCTGTTCGTGTTCCTCCTCTGTGACCAGCTCTAGCACAGAATCATGAGCATTCTTAAAGTCATTGAGAACAGCATGAAATGCTTCAAGACTCTCATCCACAGTTTCAATGTTTCCTCCATCAACAAGAAGGGCTTTTATTGCATTCATTTTGCGTGTACACACTCCAAGTTTGCCTCTCCGGGCTGCATAGAGTGAATTTAGATGCTCCTCTGCCCTCTCCAGTGGAGTCTTATTTGGGATTTCATCCTCCATCATTCACTTTTAGTTCACTCAATTTACAATGACACAGTTGTTGGTTTTTGATTGTTAAACGTAATGCCCCTTTAGACCTCCTTTAATGCTTTAAAACACAGTCCTCCATTTCAGCATATTTGATCCATTTTGAATTGAACATGTGCAAGTTCGGCATTTTAGATGCGTTTTAAACATTTCATCCCATTATAAGTTGTCCCTTTAATGAAGTTTAAACACGCAGTATCTTTAGATCCTTAGATTGCATTCGTTGCGTTGATGCATTGCATTTCCACGTTAGGTCAAATATTAGACATAAGATTAGGCTACATTGTGCGTAGGATCTCAGTGTTTCCCAAACTTCTTAATTGTTTTCACAGCGCGGTCTTTTGAATTCCATTCCCAAGTTTATCAAACATTCCAATTAAAAGCACATTTGCGCTTCCATAATATGCATGATCAAATGATCGCATTGAACAGGGCAGCTCATTCATTCGCAGTGGTTACTCACGGCTGGCGAATTCTAGGAGTTCAAATCCTTCCAAGGGAGCTGTCCTTACGATCCGAATGCAATTACAAATAGAACAATATCCAGCGCGTGTCCGAACCGGAGATTTCCTTCCGATAGTAATCCTTCACGGAGTTTTTTGACTTGATTGTAGTGGCTTCCTTTAGTCTTTACCATAGCCACTGCCCAAGCCTGAAGCGGGTTGATTGGTACGCATACAGTCCACAGTCAAGGATTCCAAACGGCCAAACATTCAATGACATCCAGGGATATGGTGCAACAAAAATGTTTATTCTTCTTATATCTAACAAATAAATGATTCTTCAATCAACTTGAAGCATAGAATACTTTATATGGAAAATACATATTATGACCTGCTGTATGTCTGTATGTCTGTATGGTCAAAAAACTATACCGCTCCCGCATCTAGAAAGGACTCTTCCCCTCCCGAAGGCCCAACTTCCTGCCTTTATCCTAACACACTTACCACAATACAATGAATAGGCAAGAGGGGGGGCCAAAGACTAAGTTACACTAACAACAAATGAATATATCTCAATCAGGTAAATATAAATCATAAAGGTACGTACCTAATATATCATCATATACATTCATATTTAATATATTTACACAAATATACATGGAGCTCCATATGTTCGGTCCTTCATACAAATATGTCCAAATCGGCTCTAACACTTGTCCTCTACTCTCCCTCATCCCTCCATCACATGGTGTCTGACTTGTCCTCTACTCTCCCTCATCCCTCCATCACACCATGTGTCTGACTTGTCCTCTACTCTACCTCATCCCTCCATCACACCATGTGTCTGACTTGTCCTCTACTCTCCCTCATCCCTCCATGTGTCTGACTTGTCCTCTACTCTCCCTCATCCCTCCATCACATGATGTCTGACTTGTCCTCTACTCTCCCTCATCCCTCCATCACACCATGTGTCTGACTTGTCCTCTACTCTCTCTCATCCCTCCATCACATGGTGTCTGACTTGTCCTCTACTCTCCCTCATCCCTCCATCACACCATGTGTCTGACTTGTCCTCTACTCTCCCTCATCCCTCCATCACACCATGTGTCTGACTTGTCCTCTACTCTCCCTCATCCCTCCATCACACGATGTCTGACTTGTCCTCTACTCTCCCTCATCCCTCCATCACACCATGTGTCTGACTTGTCCTCTACTCTCCCTCATCCCTCCATCACACGGTGTGTGACTTGTCCTCTACTCTCCCTCATCCCTCCATCACACGGTGTCTGACTTGTCCTCTACTCTCCCTCATCCCTCCATCACACCATGTGTCTGACTTGTCCTCTACTCTCCCTCATCCCTCCATCACACCATGTGTCTGACTTGTCCTCTACTCTCCCTCATCCCTCCATCACACCATGTGTCTGACTTGTCCTCTACTCTCCCTCATCCCTCCATCACACCATGTGTCTGACTTGTCCTCTACTCTCCCTCATCCCTCCATCACACGGTGTCTGACTTGTCCTCTACTCTCCCTCATCCCTCCATCACACCATGTGTCTGACTTGTCCTCTACTCTCCCTCATCCCTCCATGTGTCTGACTTGTCCTCTACTCTCCCTCATCCCTCCATCACACGATGTCTGACTTGTCCTCTACTCTCCCTCATCCCTCCATCACACCATGTGTCTGACTTGTCCTCTACTCTCCCTCATCCCTCCATCACACGGTGTCTGACTTGTCCTCTACTCTCCCTCATCCCTCCATCACACCATGTGTCTGACTTGTCCTCTACTCTCCCTCATCCCTCCATCACACCATGTGTCTGACTTGTCCTCTACTCTCCCTCATCCCTCCATGTGTCTGACTTGTCCTCTACTCTCCCTCATCCCTCCATCACACGATGTCTGACTTGTCCTCTACTCTCCCTCATCCCTCCATCACACCATGTGTCTGACTTGTACTCTACTCTCCCTCATCCCTCCATCACACGGTGTCTGACTTGTCCTCTACTCTCCCTCATCCCTCCATCACACCATGTGTCTGACTTGTCCTCTACTCTCCCTCATCCCTCCATCACACCATATGTCTGACTTGTCCTCTACTCTCCCTCATCCCTCCATCACACGGTGTCTGACTTGTCCTCTACTCTCCCTCATCCCTCCATCACACCATGTGTCTGACTTGTCCTCTACTCTCCCTCATCCCTCCATCACACCATGTGTCTGACTTGTCCTCTACTCTCCCTCATCCCTCCATCACACGATGTCTGACTTGTCCTCTACTCTCCCTCATCCCTCCATCACACCATGTGTCTGACTTGTCCTCTACTCTCCCTCATCCCTCCATCACACGGTGTCTGACTTGTCCTCTACTCTCCCTCATCCCTCCATCACACCATGTGTCTGACTTGTCCTCTACTCTCCCTCATCCCTCCATCACACCATGTGTCTGACTTGTCCTCTACTCTCCCTCATCCCTCCATGTGTCTGACTTGTCCTCTACTCTCCCTCATCCCTCCATCACACGGTGTCTGACTTGTCCTCTACTCTCCCTCATCCCTCCATCACACCATGTGTCTGACTTGTCCTCTACTCTCCCTCATCCCTCCATCACACCATGTGTCTGACTTGTCCTCTACTCTCCCTCATCCCTCCATCACACCATGTGTCTGACTTGTACTCTACTCTCCCTCATCCCTCCATCACACGGTGTCTGACTTGTCCTCTACTCTCCCTCATCCCTCCATCACACCATGTGTCTGACTTGTCCTCTACTCTCCCTCATCCCTCCATCACACCATGTGTCTGACTTGTCCTCTACTCTCCCTCATCCCTCCATCACACGGTGTCTGACTTGTCCTCTACTCTCCCTCATCCCTCCATCACACCATGTGTCTGACTTGTCCTCTACTCTCCCTCATCCCTCCATCACACCATGTGTCTGACTTGTCCTCTACTCTCCCTCATCCCTCCATGTGTCTGACTTGTCCTCTACTCTCCCTCATCCCTCCATCACACCATGTGTCTGACTTGTCCTCTACTCTCTCTCATCCCTCCATCACATGGTGTCTGACTTGTCCTCTACTCTCCCTCATCCCTCCATCACACCATGTGTCTGACTTGTCCTCTACTCTCCCTCATCCCTCCATCACACCATGTGTCTGACTTGTCCTCTACTCTCCCTCATCCCTCCATCACACGATGTCTGACTTGTCCTCTACTCTCCCTCATCCCTCCATCACACCATGTGTCTGACTTGTCCTCTACTCTCCCTCATCCCTCCATCACACCATGTGTCTGACTTGTCCTCTACTCTCCCTCATCTCTCCATCACACCATGTGTCTGACTTGTCCTCTACTCTCCCTCATCCCTCCATCACACCATGTGTCTGACTTGTCCTCTACTCTCCCTCATCCCTCCATGTGTCTGACTTGTCCTCTACTCTCCCTCATCCCTCCATCACACCGTGTCTGACTTGTCCTCTACTCTCCCTCATCCCTCCATGTGTCTGACTTGTCCTCTACTCTTCCCTCATCCCTCCATCACACGGTGTCTGACTTGTCCTCTACTCTCCTCATCCCTCCATCACACCATGTGTCTGACTTGTCCTCTACTCTCCCTCATCCCTCCATCACACGATGTCTGACTTGTCCTCTACTCTCCCTCATCCCTCCATCACACCATGTGTCTGACTTGTCCTCTACTCTCTCTCATCCCTCCATCACATGGTGTCTGACTTGTCCTCTACTCTCCCTCATCCCTCCATCACACCATGTGTCTGACTTGTCCTCTACTCTCCTCATCCCTCCATCACACCATGTGTCTGACTTGTCCTCTACTCTCCCTCATCCCTCCATCACACCATGTGTCTGACTTGTCCTCTACTCTCCCTCATCCCTCCATCACACGGTGTCTGACTTGTCCTCTACTCTCCCTCATCCCTCCATCACACCATGTGTCTGACTTGTCCTCTACTCTCCCTCATCCCTCCATCACACGATGTCTGACTTGTCCTCTACTCTCCCTCATCCTCCATCATGTGTCTGACTTGTTCTACTCTCCCTCATCCCTCCATCACACGGTGTCTGACTTGTCCTCTACTCTCCCTCATCCCTCCATCACACCATGTGTCTGACTTGTCCTCTACTCTCCTCATCCCTCCATCACACCATGTGTCTGACTTGTCCTCTACTCTCCCTCATCCCTCCATCACACGTGTCTGACTTGTCCTCTACTCTCCCTCATCCCTCCATCACACCATGTGTCTGACTTGTCCTCTACTCTCCCTCATCCCTCCATGTGTCACACTCTCCCTCATCCCTCCATGTGTCTGACTTGTCCTCTACTCTCCCTCATCCCTCCATCACACGATGTCTGACTTGTCCTCTCTCTCCCTCATCCCTCCATCACACCATGTGTCTGACTTGTCCTCTACTCTCTCTCATCCCTCCATCACATGGTGTCTGACTTGTCCTCTACTCTCCCTCATCCCTCCATCACACCATGTGTCTGACTTGTCCTCTACTCTCCCTCATCCCTCCATCACACCATGTGTCTGACTTGTCCTCTACTCTCCCTCATCCTCCATCACACCATGTGTCTGACTTGTCCTCTACTCTCCCTCATCCCTCCATCACACCATGTGTCTGACTTGTCCTCTACTCTCCCTCATCCCTCCATGTGTCTGACTTGTCCTCTACTCTCCCTCATCCCTCCATCACACCGTGTCTGACTTGTCCTCTACTCTCCCTCATCCCTCCATGTGTCTGACTTGTCCTCTACTCTTCCTCATCCCTCCATCACACGTGTCTGACTTGTCCTCTACTCTCCCTCATCCCTCCATCACACCATGTGTCTGACACTCTCCCCTCATCCCTCCATCATGTGTCTGACTTGTCCTCTACTCTCCCTCATCCCTCCATCACACCATGTGTCTGACTTGTCCTCTACTCTCTCTCATCCCTCCATCACATGGTGTCTGACTTGTCCTCTACTCTCCCTCATCCCTCCATCACACCATGTGTCTGACTTGTCCTCTACTCTCCCTCATCCCTCAATCACACCATGTGTCTGACTTGTCCTCTACTCTCCCTCATCCCTCCATCACACCATGTGTCTGACTTGTCCTCTACTCTCCCTCATCCCTCCATCACACGGTGTCTGACTTGTCCTCTACTCTCCCTCATCCCTCCATCACACCATGTGTCTGACTTGTCCTCTACTCTCCCTCATCCCTCCATCACACGATGTCTGACTTGTCCTCTACTCTCCCTCATCCCTCCATCACACCATGTGTCTGACTTGTCCTCTACTCTCCCTCATCCCTCCATCACACCATGTGTCTGACTTGTCCTCTACTCTCCCTCATCCCTCCATCACACGGTGTCTGACTTGTCCTCTACTCTCCCTCATCCCTCCATCACACCATGTGTCTGACTTGTCCTCTACTCTCCCTCATCCCTCCATCACACGGTGTCTGACTTGTCCTCTACTCTCCCTCATCCCTCCATGTGTCTGACTTGTTCTCTACTCTCCCTCATCCCTCCATCACACCGTGTCTGACTTGTCCTCTACTCTCCCTCATCCCTCCATGTGTCTGACTTGTCCTCTACTCTTCCCTCATCCCTCCATCACACGGTGTCTGACTTGTCCTCTACTCTCCCTCATCCCTCCATCACACCATGTGTCTGACTTGTCCTCTACTCTCCCTCATCCCTCCATCACATGATGTCTGACTTGTCCTCTACTCTCCCTCATCCCTCCATCACACCATGTGTCTGACTTGTCCTCTACTCTCTCTCATCCCTCCATCACACCATGTGTCTGACTTGTCCTCTACTCTCCCTCATCCCTCCATCACACCATGTGTCTGACTTGTCCTCTACTCTCCCTCATCCCTCCATCACACCATGTGTCTGACTTGTCCTCTACTCTCCCTCATCCCTCCATCACACCATGTGTCTGACTTGTCCTCTACTCTCCCTCATCCCTCCATCACACGGTGTCTGACTTGTCCTCTACTCTCCCTCATCCCTCCATCACACCATGTGTCTGACTTGTCCTCTACTCTCCCTCATCCCTCCATCACATGTGTCTGACTTGTCCTCTACTCTCCCTCATCCCTCCATCACACCATGTGTCTGACTTGTCCTCTACTCTCCCTCATCCCTCCATCACACCATGTGTCTGACTTGTCCTCTACTCTCCCTCATCCCTCCATCACACCATGTGTCTGACTTGTCCTCTACTCTCCCTCATCCCTCCATCACACCATGTGTCTGACTTGTCCTCTACTCTCCCTCATCCCTCCATCACTGGTGTCTGACTTGTCCTCTACTCTCCCTCATCCCTCCATCACACGGTGTCTGACTTGTCCTCTACTCTCCCTCATCCCTCCATCACACCATGTGTCTGACTTGTCCTCTACTCTCCCTCATCCCTCCATCACACCATGTGTCTGACTTGTCCTCTACTCTCCCTCATCCCTCCATCACACGGTGTCTGACTTGTCCTCTACTCTCCCTCATCCCTCCATCACACCATGTGTCTGACTTGTCCTCTACTCTCCCTCATCCCTCCATCACACCATGTGTCTGACTTGTCCTCTACTCTCCCTCATCCCTCCATGTGTCTGACTTGTCCTCTACTCTCCCTCATCCCTCCATCACACGATGTCTGACTTGTCCTCTACTCTCCCTCATCCCTCCATCACACCATGTGTCTGACTTGTCCTCTACTCTCTCTCATCCCTCCATCACATGGTGTCTGACTTGTCCTCTACTCTCCCTCATCCCTCCATCACACCATGTGTCTGACTTGTCCTCTACTCTCCCTCATCCCTCCATCACACCATGTGTCTGACTTCCTCTCTCTCCCTCATCTCTCCATCACACCATGTGTCTGACTTGTCCTCTACTCTCCCTCATCCCTCCATCACATGTGTCTGACTTGTCCTCTACTCTCCCTCATCCCTCCATCACTTGTCCTCTGTCTCCCTCATCCCTCCATCACACCGTGTCTGACTTGTCCTCTCTCTCCCTCATCCCTCCATGTGTCTGACTTGTCCTCTACTCTTCCCTCATCCCTCCATCACACGGTGTCTGACTTGTCCTCTACTCTCCCTCATCCCTCCATCACACCATGTGTCTGACTTGTCCTCTACTCTCCCTCATCCCTCCATCACACGATGTCTGACTTGTCCTCTACTCTCCCTCATCCCTCCATCACACCATGTGTCTGACTTGTCCTCTACTCTCTCTCATCCCTCCATCACACCATGGTGTCTGACTTGTCCTCTACTCTCCCTCATCCCTCCATCACACCATGTGTCTGACTTGTCCTCTACTCTCCCTCATCCCTCCATCACACCATGTGTCTGACTTGTCCTCTACTCTCCCTCATCCCTCCATCACACCATGTGTCTGACTTGTCCTCTACTCTCCCTCATCCCTCCATCACACGGTGTCTGACTTGTCCTCTACTCTCCCTCATCCCTCCATCACACCATGTGTCTGACTTGTCCTCTACTCTCCCTCATCCCTCCATCACACGATGTCTGACTTGTCCTCTACTCTCCCTCATCCCTCCATCACACCATGTGTCTGACTTGTCCTCTACTCTCCCTCATCCCTCCATCACACGGTGTCTGACTTGTCCTCTACTCTCCCTCATCCCTCCATCACACCATGTGTCTGACTTGTCCTCTACTCTCCCTCATCCCTCCATCACACCATGTGTCTGACTTGTCCTCTACTCTCCCTCATCCCTCCATCACACCATGTGTCTGACTTGTCCTCTACTCTCCCTCATCCCTCCATCACACGGTGTCTGACTTGTCCTCTACTCTCCCTCATCCCTCCATCACACCATGTGTCTGACTTGTCCTCTACTCTCCTCATCCCTCCATCACACCATGTGTCTGACTTGTCCTCTACTCTCCCTCATCCCTCCATGTGTCTGACTTGTCCTCTACTCTCCCTCATCCCTCCATCACACGATGTCTGACTTGTCCTCTACTCTCCCTCATCCCTCCATCACACCATGTGTCTGACTTGTCCTCTACTCTCCTCATCCCTCCATCACATGGTGTCTGACTTGTCCTCTACTCTCCCTCATCCCTCCATCACACCATGTGTCTGACTTGTCCTCTACTCTCCCTCATCCCTCCATCACACCATGTGTCTGACTTGTCCTCTACTCTCCCTCATCCCTCCATCACACGATGTCTGACTTGTCCTCTACTCTCCCTCATCCCTCCATCACACCATGTGTCTGACTTGTCCTCTACTCTCCCTCATCCCTCCATCACACGGTGTCTGACTTGTCCTCTACTCTCCCTCATCCCTCCATCACACCATGTGTCTGACTTGTCCTCTACTCTCCCTCATCCCTCCATCACACCATGTGTCTGACTTGTCCTCTACTCTCCCTCATCCCTCCATCACACCATGTGTCTGACTTGTCCTCTACTCTCCCTCATCCCTCCATCACACCATGTGTCTGACTTGTCCTCTACTCTCCCTCATCCCTCCATCACACGGTGTCTGACTTGTCCTCTACTCTCCCTCATCCCTCCATCACACCATGTGTCTGACTTGTCCTCTACTCTCCCTCATCCCTCCATCACACCATGTGTCTGACTTGTCCTCTACTCTCCCTCATCCCTCCATCACACGGTGTCTGACTTGTCCTCTACTCTCCCTCATCCCTCCATCACACCATGTGTCTGACTTGTCCTCTACTCTCCCTCATCCCTCCATCACACGATGTCTGACTTGTCCTCTACTCTCCCTCATCCCTCCATCACACCATGTGTCTGACTTGTCCTCTACTCTCCCTCATCCCTCCATCACACGGTGTCTGACTTGTCCTCTACTCTCCCTCATCCCTCCATCACACGGTGTCTGACGTGTCCTCTATCTCCCTCATCCCTCCATCACACCATGTGTCTGACTTGTCCTCTACTCTCCCTCATCCCTCCATCACACGGTGTCTGACTTGTCCTCTACTCTCCCTCATCCCTCCATGTGTCTGACTTGTTCTCTACTCTCCCTCATCCCTCCATCACACCGTGTCTGACTTGTCCTCTACTCTCCCTCATCCCTCCATGTGTCTGACTTGTCCTCTACTCTTCCCTCATCCCTCCATCACACGGTGTCTGACTTGTCCTCTACTCTCCCTCATCCCTCCATCACACCATGTGTCTGACTTGTCCTCTACTCTCCCTCATCCCTCCATCACACGATGTCTGACTTGTCCTCTACTCTCCCTCATCCCTCCATCACACCATGTGTCTGACTTGTCCTCTACTCTCTCTCATCCCTCCATCACACCATGTGTCTGACTTGTCCTCTACTCTCCCTCATCCCTCCATCACACCATGTGTCTGACTTGTCCTCTACTCTCCCTCATCCCTCCATCACACCATGTGTCTGACTTGTCCTCTACTCTCCCTCATCCCTCCATCACACCATGTGTCTGACTTGTCCTCTACTCTCCCTCATCCCTCCATCACACGGTGTCTGACTTGTCCTCTACTCTCCCTCATCCCTCCATCACACCATGTGTCTGACTTGTCCTCTACTCTCCCTCATCCCTCCATCACACGATGTCTGACTTGTCCTCTACTCTCCCTCATCCCTCCATCACACCATGTGTCTGACTTGTCCTCTACTCTCCCTCATCCCTCCATCACACGGTGTCTGACTTGTCCTCTACTCTCCCTCATCCCTCCATCACACCATGTGTCTGACTTGTCCTCTACTCTCCCTCATCCCTCCATCACACCATGTGTCTGACTTGTCCTCTACTCTCCCTCATCCCTCCATCACACGGTGTCTGACTTGTCCTCTACTCTCCCTCATCCCTCCATCACACGGTGTCTGACTTGTCCTCTACTCTCCCTCATCCCTCCATCACACGGTGTCTGACTTGTCCTCTACTCTCCCTCATCCCTCCATCACACCATGTGTCTGACTTGTCCTCTACTCTCCCTCATCCCTCCATCACACCATGTGTCTGACTTGTCCTCTACTCTCCCTCATCCCTCCATCACACGGTGTCTGACTTGTCCTCTACTCTCCCTCATCCCTCCATCACACCATGTGTCTGACTTGTCCTCTACTCTCCCTCATCCCTCCATCACACCATGTGTCTGACTTGTCCTCTACTCTCCCTCATCCCTCCATGTCTGACTTGTCCTCTACTCTCCCTCATCCCTCCATCACACGATGTCTGACTTGTCCTCTACTCTCCCTCATCCCTCCATCACACCATGTGTCTGACTTGTCCTCTACTCTCTCTCATCCCTCCATCACATGTGTCTGACTTGTCCTCTACTCTCCCTCATCCCTCCATCACACCATGTGTCTGACTTGTCCTCTACTCTCCCTCATCCCTCCATCACACCATGTGTCTGACTTGTCCTCTACTCTCCCTCATCTCTCCATCACACCATGTGTCTGACTTGTCCTCTACTCTCCCTCATCCCTCCATCACACCATGTGTCTGACTTGTCCTCTACTCTCCCTCATCCCTCCATGTGTCTGACTTGTCCTCTACTCTCCCTCATCCCTCCATCACACCGTGTCTGACTTGTCCTCTACTCTCCCTCATCCCTCCATGTGTCTGACTTGTCCTCTACTCTTCCCTCATCCCTCCATCACACGGTGTCTGACTTGTCCTCTACTCTCCCTCATCCCTCCATCACACCATGTGTCTGACTTGTCCTCTACTCTCCCTCATCCCTCCATCACACGATGTCTGACTTGTCCTCTACTCTCCCTCATCCCTCCATCACACCATGTGTCTGACTTGTCCTCTACTCTCTCTCATCCCTCCATCACATGGTGTCTGACTTGTCCTCTACTCTCCCTCATCCCTCCATCACACCATGTGTCTGACTTGTCCTCTACTCTCCCTCATCCCTCCATCACACCATGTGTCTGACTTGTCCTCTACTCTCCCTCATCCCTCCATCACACCATGTGTCTGACTTGTCCTCTACTCTCCCTCATCCCTCCATCACACGGTGTCTGACTTGTCCTCTACTCTCCCTCATCCCTCCATCACACCATGTGTCTGACTTGTCCTCTACTCTCCCTCATCCCTCCATCACACGATGTCTGACTTGTCCTCTACTCTCCCTCATCCCTCCATCACACCATGTGTCTGACTTGTCCTCTACTCTCCCTCATCCCTCCATCACACGGTGTCTGACTTGTCCTCTACTCTCCCTCATCCCTCCATCACACGGTGTCTGACTTGTCCTCTACTCTCCCTCATCCCTCCATCACACCATGTGTCTGACTTGTCCTCTACTCTCCCTCATCCCTCCATCACACCATGTGTCTGACTTGTCCTCTACTCTCCCTCATCCCTCCATCACACGGTGTCTGACTTGTCCTCTACTCTCCCTCATCCCTCCATCACACCATGTGTCTGACTTGTCCTCTACTCTACCTCATCCCTCCATCACACCATGTGTCTGACTTGTCCTCTACTCTCCCTCATCCCTCCATGTGTCTGACTTGTCCTCTACTCTCCCTCATCCCTCCATCACACGATGTCTGACTTGTCCTCTACTCTCCCTCATCCCTCCATCACACCATGTGTCTGACTTGTCCTCTACTCTCTCTCATCCCTCCATCACATGGTGTCTGACTTGTCCTCTACTCTCCCTCATCCCTCCATCACACCATGTGTCTGACTTGTCCTCTACTCTCCCTCATCCCTCCATCACACCATGTGTCTGACTTGTCCTCTACTCTCCCTCATCCCTCCATCACACGATGTCTGACTTGTCCTCTACTCTCCCTCATCCCTCCATCACACCATGTGTCTGACTTGTCCTCTACTCTCCCTCATCCCTCCATCACACGGTGTGTGACTTGTCCTCTACTCTCCCTCATCCCTCCATCACACGGTGTCTGACTTGTCCTCTACTCTCCCTCATCCCTCCATCACACCATGTGTCTGACTTGTCCTCTACTCTCCCTCATCCCTCCATCACACCATGTGTCTGACTTGTCCTCTACTCTCCCTCATCCCTCCATCACACCATGTGTCTGACTTGTACTCTACTCTCCTCATCCCTCCATCACACGGTGTCTGACTTGTCCTCTACTCTCCCTCATCCCTCCATCACACCATGTGTCTGACTTGTCCTCTACTCTCCCTCATCCCTCCATCACACCATGTGTCTGACTTGTCCTCTACTCTCCCTCATCCCTCCATCACACGGTGTCTGACTTGTCCTCTACTCTCCCTCATCCCTCCATCACACCATGTGTCTGACTTGTCCTCTACTCTCCCTCATCCCTCCATCACACCATGTGTCTGACTTGTCCTCTACTCTCCCTCATCCCTCCATGTGTCTGACTTGTCCTCTACTCTCCCTCATCCCTCCATCACACGATGTCTGACTTGTCCTCTACTCTCCCTCATCCCTCCATCACACCATGTGTCTGACTTGTCCTCTACTCTCTCTCATCCCTCCATCACATGGTGTCTGACTTGTCCTCTACTCTCCCTCATCCCTCCATCACACGGTGTCTGACTTGTCCTCTACTCTCCCTCATCCCTCCATCACACCATGTGTCTGACTTGTCCTCTACTCTCCCTCATCCCTCCATCACACCATGTGTCTGACTTGTCCTCTACTCTCCCTCATCCCTCCATCACACGGTGTCTGACTTGTCCTCTACTCTCCCTCATCCCTCCATCACACCATGTGTCTGACTTGTCCTCTACTCTACCTCATCCCTCCATCACACCATGTGTCTGACTTGTCCTCTACTCTCCCTCATCCCTCCATGTGTCTGACTTGTCCTCTACTCTCCCTCATCCCTCCATCACACGATGTCTGACTTGTCCTCTACTCTCCCTCATCCCTCCATCACACCATGTGTCTGACTTGTCCTCTACTCTCTCTCATCCCTCCATCACATGGTGTCTGACTTGTCCTCTACTCTCCCTCATCCCTCCATCACACCATGTGTCTGACTTGTCCTCTACTCTCCCTCATCCCTCCATCACACCATGTGTCTGACTTGTCCTCTACTCTCCCTCATCCCTCCATCACACGATGTCTGACTTGTCCTCTACTCTCCCTCATCCCTCCATCACACCATGTGTCTGACTTGTCCTCTACTCTCCCTCATCCCTCCATCACACGGTGTGTGACTTGTCCTCTACTCTCCCTCATCCCTCCATCACACGGTGTCTGACTTGTCCTCTACTCTCCCTCATCCCTCCATCACACCATGTGTCTGACTTGTCCTCTACTCTCCCTCATCCCTCCATCACACCATGTGTCTGACTTGTCCTCTACTCTCCCTCATCCCTCCATCACACCATGTGTCTGACTTGTACTCTACTCTCCCTCATCCCTCCATCACACGGTGTCTGACTTGTCCTCTACTCTCCCTCATCCCTCCATCACACCATGTGTCTGACTTGTCCTCTACTCTCCCTCATCCCTCCATCACACCATGTGTCTGACTTGTCCTCTACTCTCCCTCATCCCTCCATCACACGGTGTCTGACTTGTCCTCTACTCTCCCTCATCCCTCCATCACACCATGTGTCTGACTTGTCCTCTACTCTCCCTCATCCCTCCATCACACCATGTGTCTGACTTGTCCTCTACTCTCCCTCATCCCTCCATGTGTCTGACTTGTCCTCTACTCTCCCTCATCCCTCCATCACACGATGTCTGACTTGTCCTCTACTCTCCCTCATCCCTCCATCACACCATGTGTCTGACTTGTCCTCTACTCTCTCTCATCCCTCCATCACATGGTGTCTGACTTGTCCTCTACTCTCCCTCATCCCTCCATCACACCATGTGTCTGACTTGTCCTCTACTCTCCCTCATCCCTCCATCACACGATGTCTGACTTGTCCTCTACTCTCCCTCATCCCTCCATCACACCATGTGTCTGACTTGTCCTCTACTCTCCCTCATCCCTCCATCACACCATGTGTCTGACTTGTCCTCTACTCTCTCTCATCTCTCCATCACACCATGTGTCTGACTTGTCCTCTACTCTCCCTCATCCCTCCATCACACCATGTGTCTGACTTGTCCTCTACTCTCCCTCATCCCTCCATCACACCATGTGTCTGACTTGTCCTCTACTCTCCCTCATCCCTCCATCACACCGTGTCTGACTTGTCCTCTACTCTCCCTCATCCCTCCATGTGTCTGACTTGTCCTCTACTCTTCCCTCATCCCTCCATCACACGGTGTCTGACTTGTCCTCTACTCTCCCTCATCCCTCCATCACACCATGTGTCTGACTTGTCCTCTACTCTCCCTCATCCCTCCATCACACGATGTCTGACTTGTCCTCTACTCTCCCTCATCCCTCCATCACACCATGTGTCTGACTTGTCCTCTACTCTCTCTCATCCCTCCATCACATGGTGTCTGACTTGTCCTCTACTCTCCCTCATCCCTCCATCACACCATGTGTCTGACTTGTCCTCTACTCTCCCTCATCCCTCCATCACACCATGTGTCTGACTTGTCCTCTACTCTCCCTCATCCCTCCATCACACCATGTGTCTGACTTGTCCTCTACTCTCCCTCATCCCTCCATCACACGGTGTCTGACTTGTCCTCTACTCTCCCTCATCCCTCCATCACACCATGTGTCTGACTTGTCCTCTACTCTCCCTCATCCCTCCATCACACGATGTCTGACTTGTCCTCTACTCTCCCTCATCCCTCCATCACACCATGTGTCTGACTTGTCCTCTACTCTCCCTCATCCCTCCATCACACGGTGTCTGACTTGTCCTCTACTCTCCCTCATCCCTCCATCACACCATGTGACTGACTTGTCCTCTACTCTCCCTCATCCCTCCATCACACCATGTGTCTGACTTGTCCTCTACTCTCCCTCATCCCTCCATCACACGGTGTCTGACTTGTCCTCTACTCTCCCTCATCCCTCCATCACACGGTGTCTGACTTGTCCTCTACTCTCCCTCATCCCTCCATCACACGGTGTCTGACTTGTCCTCTACTCTCCCTCATCCCTCCATCACACCATGTGTCTGACTTGTCCTCTACTCTCCTCATCCCTCCATCACACCATGTGTCTGACTTGTCCTCTACTCTCCCTCATCCCTCCATCACACGGTGTCTGACTTGTCCTCTACTCTCCCTCATCCCTCCATCACACCATGTGTCTGACTTGTCCTCTACTCTCCCTCATCCCTCCATCACACCATGTGTCTGACTTGTCCTCTACTCTCCCTCATCCCTCCATGTGTCTGACTTGTCCTCTACTCTCCCTCATCCCTCCATCACACGATGTCTGACTTGTCCTCTACTCTCCCTCATCCCTCCATCACACCATGTGTCTGACTTGTCCTCTACTCTCTCTCATCCCTCCATCACATGGTGTCTGACTTGTCCTCTACTCTCCCTCATCCCTCCATCACACCATGTGTCTGACTTGTCCTCTACTCTCCCTCATCCCTCCATCACACCATGTGTCTGACTTGTCCTCTACTCTCCCTCATCCCTCCATCACACGATGTCTGACTTGTCCTCTACTCTCCCTCATCCCTCCATCACACCATGTGTCTGACTTGTCCTCTACTCTCCCTCATCCCTCCATGTGTCTGACTTGTCCTCTACTCTCCCTCATCCCTCCATCACACGGTGTCTGACTTGTCCTCTACTCTCCCTCATCCCTCCATCACACCATGTGTCTGACTTGTCCTCTACTCTCCCTCATCCCTCCATCACACCATGTGTCTGACTTGTCCTCTACTCTCCCTCATCCCTCCATCACACCATGTGTCTGACTTGTACTCTACTCTCCCTCATCCCTCCATCACACCATGTGTCTGACTTGTCCTCTACTCTCCCTCATCCCTCCATCACACCATGTGTCTGACTTGTCCTCTACTCTCCCTCATCCCTCCATCACACGATGTCTGACTTGTCCTCTACTCTCCCTCATCCCTCCATCACACCATGTGTCTGACTTGTCCTCTACTCTCCCTCATCCCTCCATCACACGGTGTCTGACTTGTCCTCTACTCTCCCTCATCCCTCCATCACACCATGTGACTGACTTGTCCTCTACTCTCCCTCATCCCTCCATCACACCATGTGTCTGACTTGTCCTCTACTCTCCCTCATCCCTCCATCACACGGTGTCTGACTTGTCCTCTACTCTCCCTCATCCCTCCATCACACGGTGTCTGACTTGTCCTCTACTCTCCCTCATCCCTCCATCACACGGTGTCTGACTTGTCCTCTACTCTCCCTCATCCCTCCATCACACCATGTGTCTGACTTGTCCTCTACTCTCCCTCATCCCTCCATCACACCATGTGTCTGACTTGTCCTCTACTCTCCCTCATCCCTCCATCACACGGTGTCTGACTTGTCCTCTACTCTCCCTCATCCCTCCATCACACCATGTGTCTGACTTGTCCTCTACTCTCCCTCATCCCTCCATCACACCATGTGTCTGACTTGTCCTCTACTCTCCCTCATCCCTCCATGTGTCTGACTTGTCCTCTACTCTCCCTCATCCCTCCATCACACGATGTCTGACTTGTCCTCTACTCTCCCTCATCCCTCCATCACACCATGTGTCTGACTTGTCCTCTACTCTCTCTCATCCCTCCATCACATGGTGTCTGATTTGTCCTCTACTCTCCCTCATCCCTCCATCACACCATGTGTCTGACTTGTCCTCTACTCTCCCTCATCCCTCCATCACACCATGTGTCTGACTTGTCCTCTACTCTCCCTCATCCCTCCATCACACGATGTCTGACTTGTCCTCTACTCTCCCTCATCCCTCCATCACACCATGTGTCTGACTTGTCCTCTACTCTCCCTCATCCCTCCATGTGTCTGACTTGTCCTCTACTCTCCCTCATCCCTCCATCACACGGTGTCTGACTTGTCCTCTACTCTCCCTCATCCCTCCATCACACCATGTGTCTGACTTGTCCTCTACTCTCCCTCATCCCTCCATCACACCATGTGTCTGACTTGTACTCTACTCTCCCTCATCCCTCCATCACACCATGTGTCTGACTTGTCCTCTACTCTCCCTCATCCCTCCATCACACCATGTTATTTGAAGGTTTCAATCTTTCGTCTTCCTTTATTTAATGTATACCTCCCTCATGACAGCAGCTCCTCCTGTCCCCCGTCTCCCCCTCTGCCTATCCCTGTCCATATTGGCCTGTTTCAGGTGGAGGCAGAGGTGAGGTGGGGGATGTTTGATACAGGCAGGAAGGGCTCTGCAGTTCCGGTGAACCCGAGTGTTCAAAAGCGAGTGCTCGCCCGCAGCCGTCGAAACGGGATGAGGATTACAGAGGTAGCAGATTGTTATGTTCCCCAGTTTCTGTGTTGTGTGTTTGACTGTATGTGTGTATTTCAGGAAATGGCTTCCTGGATTCCCCCAAGCAGCTGATTGGTCGGCCCCATTGTAGATTGGAGCTCTGGTCCCGCCCTCTCGTCAGGAGATACAGCTGTCTCCAATTACCGACTCCTTCTGCAGCTGGATAAAAGCCAGTGTTCCTTTGTTAGGAGAGAGCTTCTACAAATGTCCTGTTCGTTGTTGGTCTGTATAAGTTTGTTGTAAAGGATTTTGTTGCCGGTCCTGCTGAGCTATGTGTATATGCCAAAAGGACTGTGTTTGTGATTATTGAAATGGTTCACTTTAAAGTTA
This sequence comes from Oncorhynchus nerka, assembly GCF_034236695.1. NCBI lineage: Eukaryota > Metazoa > Chordata > Actinopteri > Salmoniformes > Salmonidae > Oncorhynchus > Oncorhynchus nerka. The sequence goes on along the minus strand of NC_088418.1, from coordinate 1,982,152 downwards.
GCAATTATTCTGTTTTTGTTCCCAGCGGAGAAGGGGAAGGCACCTTGGGAGTGCTTAGGCAAGAGGCCTACTTGCATACATATACCCATAGTGTTTACTGTCTATGCACACTAGATAAGACCTGGGCGGACCACCCCATGTATTTTGGTTAGCACGCCAAGTGGCGTTAAGGTTAGGTAAGTAGTGGGTAGGCAGGTAAGGTAGGTTAGGTAAGTAGTGGGTAGGCAGGTAAGGTAGGAGAGGATAGGTTAGGTAAGTAGTGGGTAGGCAGGTAAGGTAGGAGAGGGTAGGTTAGGTAAGTAGTGTGTAGGCAGGTAAAGTAGGAGAGAGGACTTTAACTGTTACTTTCTTTGCTTTGGTTCTGTCCAGCCCCTTTTCCTCACAATTACCGTGTTAAGGAAATAAATTCCCAGTAAACGGTAATATTCTCTGCCTCTGTCGTCCTTACCCGCACCTACAATAACATACCTCTTTCACTCCACGGGGAGTTGAGTGTAGCAGGATGTTGAGTTCCCTCCTTCAAGAGGCGGAACACAGGTGATAAACGATCAGTCGACGGGGAACAGAAAAACATCTGAAAATAACAGTTTTATTTTTTATTCCTCAATGATTCATTATTTACTTTTCTGTAATTCTCTTATTTCCTCCAGACAGAGGACAGAAACTACTTACTGCAGACAGAGGACAGAAACCATTTACTGCAGACAGAGGACAGAAACCATTTACTGTAGACAGAGGACAGAAACCATTTACTGCAGACAGAGGACAGAAACCACTTACTGCAGACAGAGGACAGAAACCATTTACTGCAGACAGAGGACAGAAACAACTTACTGCAGACAGAGGACAGAAACCATTTACTGCAGACAGAGGACAGAAACCATTTACTGCAGACAGAGGACAGAAACCACTTACTGCAGACAGAGGGCAGAAAGCATTTAATCCAGACAGGAACCATTCACTCCAGACAGAAAGCATTTAATCCAGACAGGAACCATTCACTCCAGACAGAAAGCATTTAATCCAGACAGGAACCATTCACTCCAGACAGAAAGCATTTAATCCAGACAGGAGCCATTCACTCCAGACAGAAAGCATTTAATCCAGACAGGAACCATTCACTCCAGACAGAAACTAGTTACTAGAGACAAAGGAATCAAGCCATTTACTCCAGACAGACGACAGAAACCATTTACTGCAGACAGAGGACAGAAACAACTTACTTACTCCAGATATAAACCAGTTACTCCAGATATAAACCAGTTACTCCAGATAGAAACCAATTACTCCAAACAGAAACCAGATACTCCAGACAGAAACCAGTTACTCCAAACAGAAACCAGTTACTCCAGGTAGAAACCAGTTACTCCAAACAGAAACCAGTTACTCCAGGTAGAAACCAGTTACTCCAAACAGAAACCAGATACTCGAGACAGAAACCAGTTACTCCAAACAGAAACCAGTTACTCCAGACAGAAACCAGTACTACAGATACTAAATATCTACTCCACACAGAAACCAGTTACTCCAGATAAAACTAGCTACTCCAGATAGAAACTAGCTACTCCAGATATAACCGAGCTACACCAGATAGAAACCAGTAGAAACAATTTACTCCAGATAGAAACTAGCTACTCCAGATAGAAACTAGCTACTCCAGATAGAAACCAGTAGAAACCATTTACTCCAGACATAAACAAGTTACTCCAGACAGAAACGAGTTAATCCAGACAGAAACGAGTTACTCCATACAGAAACAAGTTACTCCAGACAGAAACGAGTTAATCCAGACAGAAACCAGTGACTTCAGATAGAACCCATTTACTCCAGATAGAAACTAGTTACTCCAGACAGAACCTATTTATTCCAGATAGAAACTAGTTACTCCAGACAGATCCTATTTACTCCAGATAGAAACCAATGACTCCAGATAGAAACCAGTGACTCCAGATAGAACCCAGTTTCTCCAGATAGAAACTAGTTACTCCAGACAGAACCTATTTATTCCAGATAGAAACTAGTTACTCCAGACAGAACCTATTTACTCCAGATAGAAACGAGTTAATCCAGACAGAAACCAGTGACTCCAGATAGAACCCATTTACTCCAGATAGAAACTAGTTACTCCAGACAGAACCTATTTATTCCAGATGGAAACGAGTTACTCCAGACAGATCATATTTACTCCAGATAGAAACTAGTTACTCCAGATAGAACCCAGTTTCTCCAGATAGAACCCAGTTTCTCCAGATAGAATCCAGTTTCTCCAGATAGAATCCAGTTTCTCCAGATAGAAACCAGTGACTCCAGATAGAACCCAGTTTCTCCAGATAGAACCCAGTTTCTCCAGATAGAACCCAGTTTCTCCAGATAGAACCCAGTTTCTCCAGACAGAACCTATTTATTCCAGATAGAAACCAGTGACTCCAGATAGAACCCAGTTTCTCCAGATAGAACCCAGTGACTCCAGATAGAACCCAGTTTCTCCAGATAGAACCCATGTATCTGACCATAGCATGTCCTAGCTGGAGCTCAGCCAAGGTGATATATTCATAGTGTGGAGGCTGAGGGAGACACACCGGAGATGGACATCATAGTGTGGAGGCTGAGGGAGACACACCGGAGATGGACATCATAGTGTGGAGGCTGAGGGAGACACACCGGAGATGGACATCATAGTGTGGAGGCTGAGGGAGACACACCGGAGATGGACATCATAGTGTGGAGGCTGAGGGAGACACACCGGAGATGGACATCATAGTGTGGAGGCTGAGGGAGACACACCGGAGATGGACATCATAGTGTGGAGGCTGAGGGAGACACACCGGAGATGGACATCATAGTGTGGAGGCTGAGGGAGACACACCGGAGATGGACATCATAGTGTGGAGGCTGAGGGAGACACACCGGAGATGGACATCATAGTGTGGAGGCTGAGGGAGACACACCGGAGATGGACATCATAGTGTGGAGGCTGAGGGAGACACACCGGAGATGGACATCATAGTGTGGAGGCTGAGGGAGACACACCGGAGATGGACATCATAGTGTGGAGGCTGAGGGAGACACACCGGAGATGGACATCATAGTGTGGAGGCTGAGGGAGACACACCGGAGATGGACATCATAGTGTGGAGGCTGAGGGAGACACACCGGAGATGGACATCATAGTGTGGAGGCTGAGGGAGACACACCGGAGATGGACATCATAGTGTGGAGGCTGAGGGAGACACACCGGAGATGGACATCATAGTGTGGAGGCTGAGGGAGACACACCGGAGATGGACATCATAGTGTGGAGGCTGAGGGAGACACACCGGAGATGGACATCATAGTGTGGAGGCTGAGGGAGACACACCGGAGATGGACATCATAGTGTGGAGGCTGAGGGAGACACACCGGAGATGGACATCATAGTGTGGAGGCTGAGAGAGACACACCGGAGATGGACATCATAGTGTGGAGGCTGAGGGAGACACACCGGAGATGGAAGGATGTCACATCAGCTCAGAGTCACAAACCACTTCCGGCAGACCTGTGCGCTTGACTTTAAACATAGAGGACATTTCCATTCTCAAGACACAACCTTGGCTTTCCCAGATATAGCTTGAAGCAGAGCGGTTTAGAAGGATTTGTCCCGGTACTGAGTTGTGCTTGTTTTGTCTGAGGCATCTGTTAAATATTGTCCTACTCCTCACCACTGTGACAGAGTCATTGTTTCAGGGATGTTACCAGACAAGACTAGAAATCAGACTCTCGCCTGGGGAAGAGACAGGAACTGCTGGGTTATCTTCTCAAATTCCCAACACTGTGACATCACTCATCTAACAAAGACTGCCTGTGACATCACTCATCTAACAAAGACTGGCTGTGACATCACCGAACTAACGAAGACTGGCTGTGACATCACCCATCTAACGAAGACTGGCTGTGACATCACCCATCTAACAAAGATTGCCTGTGACATCACCGAACTAACGAAGACTGGCTGTGACATCACCCATCTAACAAAGACTGCCTGTGACATCACCGAACTAACGAAGACTGGCTGTGACATCACCCATCTAACAAAGACTGAAGGTGACATCACCGAACTAACAAAGACTGCATGTGACAGCATCCATCTAACAAAGACTGGCTGTGACATCACCGAACTAACGAAGACAAGCTGTGACATTATCCATCTAACAAAGACTGCCTGTGACATCACTCATCTAACAAAGACTGCCTGTGACATCATCCATCTAACAAAGACTGCCTGTGACATCACCGAACTAATGAAGACTGGCTGTGACATCACCCATCTAACAAAGATTGGCTGTGACATCACTCATCTAACAAAGACTGCCTGTGACATCATCCATCTAACAAAGACTGGCTGTGACATCACCAAACTAACGAAGACTGGCTGTGACATCACCCATCTAACAAAGACTGGCTGTGACATCACCCATCTAAGAAGACTGGCTGTGACATCACTCATCTAACAAAGACTGCCTGTGACATCACTCATCTAACAAAGACTGCCTGTGACATCATCCATCTAACAAAGACTGGCTGTGACATCACCGAACTAATGAAGACTGGCTGTGACATCATCCATCTAACAAAGACTGCCTGTGACATCACCGAACTAACGAAGACTGGCTGTGACATCACCCATCTAACAAAGACTTCCTGTGACATCACCCATCTAACAAAGACTGGCTGTGACATCACTGAACTAACGAAGACTGGCAATGACATCACCGAACTAACGAAAACTGGCTGTGACATCACCCATCCAACGAAGACTAGCTGTGACATCACCCATCTAACAAAGACTTGCCGTGACATCACTCATCTAACAAAGACTGGCTGTGACATCCCCCATCCAACGAAGACTGTCATCATGAAGTGCTTTGAGAGACTAGTCAAGGACCATATCACTTCCACCCTACCTGACACCCTAGACCCACTCCAATTTGCTTACCGCCCAAATAGGTCCACAGACGATGCAATCTCAACCACACTGCACACTGCCCTAACCCATCTGGACAAGAGGAATACCTATGTGAGAATGCTGTTCATCGACTACAGCTCGGCATTCAACACCATAGTACCCTCCAAGCTCGTCATCAAGCTCAAGACCCTGGGTCTCGACCCCGCCCTGTGCAACTGGGTACTGGACTTCCTGACGGGCCGCCCCCAGGTGGTGAGGGTAGGCAACAACATCTCCTCCCCGCTGATCCTCAACACGGGGGGCCCCACAAGGGTGCGTTCTGAGCCCTCTCCTGTACTCCCTGTTCACCCACGACTGCGTGGCCACGCACGCCTCCAACTCAATCATCAAGTTTGCGGACGACACAACAGTGGTAGGCTTGATTACCTACAACGACGAGACGGCCTACAGGGAGGAGGTGAGGGCCCTCGGAGTGTGGTGTCAGGAAAATAACCTCACACTCAACGTCAACAAAACTAAGGAGATGATTGTGGACTTCAGGAAACAGCAGAGGGAACACCCCCCTATCCACATCGATGAAACAGTAGTGGAGAGGGTAGCAAGTTTTAAGTTCCTCGGCATACACATCACAGACAAACTGAATTGGTCCACTCACACAGACAGCGTCGTGAAGAAGGCGCAGCAGCGCCTCTTCAACCTCAGGAGGCTGAAGAAATTCGGCTTGTCACCAAAAGCACTCACAAACTTCTACAGATGTACAATCGAGAGCATCCTGGCGGGCTGTATCACCGCCTGGTACGGCAACTGCTCCGCCCTCAACCGTAAGGCTCTCCAGAGGGTAGTGAGGTCTGCAAAACGCATCACCGGGGGCAAACTACCTGCCCTCCAGGACACCTACACCACCCGATGTTACAGGAAGGCCATAAAGATCATCAAGGACATCAACCACCCGAGCCACTGCCTGTTCACCCCGCTATCATCCAGAAGGCGAGGTCAGTACAGGTGCATCAAAGCTGGGACCGAGAGACTGAAAAACAGCTTCTATCTCAAGGCCATCAGACTGTTAAACAGCCACCACTAACATTGAGTGGCTGCTGCCAACACACTGACATTGACGCTGACCCAACTCCAGCCACTTTAATAATGGGAATTGATGGGAAATGATGTAAATATATCACTAGCCACTTTAAACAATGCTACCTTATATAATGTTACTTACCCTACATTATTCATCTCATATGCAAACGTATATACTGTACTCTATATCATCGACTGCATCCTAATGTAATACATGTATCACTAGCCACTTTAACTATGCCACTTTGTTTACTTTGTCTACATACTGATCTCATATGTATATACTGTACTCGATACCATCTACTGTATGCTGCCCTGTACCATCACTCATTCATATATCCTTATGTACATATTCTTTATCCCCTTACACTGTGTATAAGACAGTAGTTTTGGAATTGTTAGTTAGATTACTTGTTGGTTATTACTGCATTGTCGGAACTAGAAGCACAAGCATTTCGCTACACTCGCACTAACATCTGCTAACCATGTGTATGTGACAAATAAAATTTGATTTTGACTGCCTGTGACATCACCAAACTAACGAAGACTGGCTGCGACATCACCCATCTAACAAAGACTGGCTGTGACATCACTGAACTAACAAAGACTGGCTGTGACATCACTGAACTAACGAAGACTGGCAATGACATCACCGAACTAACGAAAATTGGCTGTGACATCACCCATCCAACAAAGACTAGCTGTGACATCACCCATCTAACAAAGACTTGCCGTGACATCACCCATCTAACAAAGACTGGCTGTGACATCCCCCATCCAACGAAGATGTCTATGACATCACCCATCTAACAAAGACTGGCTGTGACATCACCAATCTAACAAAGACTTGCCGTGACATCACCCATCTAACAAAGACTGGCTGTGACATCACCAATCTAACAAAGGCTGGCCGTAACATCACCCATCAATGAAAGTCTTGCTGTGACATCACCCATCTAACAAAGACTGGCTGTGACATCACCCATCTAACAAAGACTGGCTGTGACATCACCCATCTAACAAAGACTTGCCTTGACATCACCCATCTAACAAAGACTTGCCTTGACATCACCCATCTAACAAAGACTGGCCATGACATCACCCATCTAACAAAGACTTGCCTTGACATCACCCATCTAACAAAGACTGGCCATGACATGCCCCATCTAACTAAAGCTGGCTGTGACATCCCCCATCCAACGAAGATGGCTATGATATCACCCATCTAACAAACACTGGGTACGACATCACCCATCTAACAAAGACTGGCTGTGACATCACCAATCTAACACAGGCTGGCCGTAACATCACCCATCAAGGAAAGTCTTGCTGTGACATCACCCATCTAACAAAGACTGGCTGTGACATCACCCATCTAACAAAGACTGGCCGTGACATCACCCACCTAACAAAAGCTGGCTGTGACATCACCCATCCAACGAAGACTGGCTGTGACATCACCCATGTAACAATGACTAGCTGTGACATCACCAATCTAACAAAGACTGGCCATGACATGCCCAATCTAACTAAAGCTGGCTGTGACATCCCCCATCCAACGAAGATGGCTATGACGTCACCCATCTAACAAACACTGGGTACGACATCACCCATCTAACAAAGACTGGCTGTGACATCACCAATCTAACAAAGGCTGGCCGTAACATCACCCATCAAGGAAAGTCTTGCTGTGACATCACCCATCTAACAAAGACTGGCTGTGACATCCCCCATCCAACGAAGATGTCTATGACATCACCCATCTAACAAAGACTGGCTGTGACATCACCAATCTAACAAAGACTTGCCGTGACATCACCCATCTAACAAAGACTGGCTGTGACATCACCAATCTAACAAAGGCTGGCCGTAACATCACCCATCAATGAAAGTCTTGCTGTGACATCACCCATCTAACAAAGACTGGCTGTGACATCACCCATCTAACAAAGACTGGCCGTGACATCACCCATCTAACAAAGACTTGCCTTGACATCACCCATCTAACAAAGACTTGCCTTGACATCACCCATCTAACAAAGACTGGCCATGACATGCCCCATCTAACTAAAGCTGGCTGTGACATCCCCATCCAACGAAGATGGCTATGATATCACCCATCTAACAAACACTGGGTACGACATCACCCATCTAACAAAGACTGGCTGTGACATCACCAATCTAACACAGGCTGGCCGTAACATCACCCATCAAGGAAAGTCTTGCTGTGACATCACCCATCTAACAAAGACTGGCTGTGACATCACCCATCTAACAAAGACTGGCCGTGACATCACCCACCTAACAAAAGCTGGCTGTGACATCACCCATCCAACGAAGACTGGCTGTGACATCACCCATGTAACAATGACTAGCTGTGACATCACCCATCTAACAAAGACTGGCCATGACATGCCCAATCTAACTAAAGCTGGCTGTGACATCCCCCATCCAACGAAGATGGCTATGACGTCACCCATCTAACAAACACTGGGTACGACATCACCCATCTAACAAAGACTGGCTGTGACATCACCAATCTAACAAAGGCTGGCCGTAACATCACCCATCAAGGAAAGTCTTGCTGTGACATCACCCATCTAACAAAGACTGGCCGTGACATCACCCATCTAACAAAAGCTGGCTGTGACATCACTCATCTAACAAAGACTGGGTATGACATCACCCACCTAACAAAAGCTGGCTGTGACATCACCCATCCAACGAAGACTGGCTGTGACATCACCCATGTAACAATGACTAGCTGTGACATCACCCATCTATCAAAGACTGGCTGTGACATCACCCATCTAACAAAGACTGGCCATGACATCACCCATCTAACAAAGACTTGCCTTGACATCACCCATCTAACAAAGACTGGCCATGACATGCCCCATCTAACTAAAGCTGGCTGTGACATCCCCCATCCAACGAAGATGGCTATGACATCACCCATCTAACAAACACTGGGTACGACATCACCCATCTAACAAAGACTGGCAAGGACATCACCAATCTAACAAAGGCTGGCCGTAACATCACCCATCAAGGAAAGTCTTGCTGTGACATCACCCATCTAACAAAGACTGGCTGTGACATCACCCATCTAACAAAGACTGGCCGTGACATCACCCACCTAACAAAAGCTGGCTGTGACATCACCCATCCAACGAAGACTGGCTGTGACATCACCCATGTAACAATGACTAGCTGTGACATCACCCATCTAACAAAGACTGGCCATGACATGCCCCATCTAACTAAAGCTGGCTGTGACATCCCCCATCCAACGAAGATGGCTATGACGTCACCCATCAAACACTGGGTACGACATCACCCATCTAACAAAGACTGGCTGTGACATCACCAATCTAACAAAGGCTGGCTGTGACATCACTGAACTAACGAAGACTGGCAATGACATCACCGAACTAACGAAAATTGGCTGTGACATCACCCATCCAACAAAGACTAGCTGTGGCATCACCCATCTAACAAAGACTTGCCGTGACATCACCCATCTAACAAAGACTGGCTGTGACATCCCCCATCCAACGAAGATGTCTATGACATCACCCATCTAACAAAGACTGGCTGTGACATCACCAATCTAACAAAGACTTGCCGTGACATCACCCATCTAACAAAGACTGGCTGTGACATCACCAATCTAACAAAGGCTGGCCGTAACATCACCCATCAATGAAAGTCTTGCTGTGACATCACCCATCTAACAAAGACTGGCTGTGACATCACCCATCTAACAAAGACTGGCCGTGACATCACCCATCTAACAAAGACTTGCCTTGACATCACCCATCTAACAAAGACTTGCCTTGACATCACCCATCTAACAAAGACTGGCCATGACATCACCCATCTAACAAAGACTTGCCTTGACATCACCCATCTAACAAAGACTGGCCATGACATGCCCCATCTAACTAAAGCTGGCTGTGACATCCCCCATCCAACGAAGATGGCTATGATATCACCCATCTAACAAACACTGGGTACGACATCACCCATCTAACAAAGACTGGCTGTGACATCACCAATCTAACACAGGCTGGCCGTAACATCACCCATCAAGGAAAGTCTTGCTGTGACATCACCCATCTAACAAAGACTGGCTGTGACATCACCCATCTAACAAAGACTGGCCGTGACATCACCCACCTAACAAAAGCTGGCTGTGACATCACCCATCCAACGAAGACTGGCTGTGACATCACCCATGTAACAATGACTAGCTGTGACATCACCAATCTAACAAAGACTGGCCATGACATGCCCAATCTAACTAAAGCTGGCTGTGACATCCCCATCCAACGAAGATGGCTATGACGTCACCCATCTAACAAACACTGGGTACGACATCACCCATCTAACAAAGACTGGCTGTGACATCACCAATCTAACAAAGGCTGGCCGTAACATCACCCATCAAGGAAAGTCTTGCTGTGACATCACCCATCTAACAAAGACTGGCTGTGACATCCCCCATCCAACGAAGATGTCTATGACATCACCCATCTAACAAAGACTGGCTGTGACATCACCAATCTAACAAAGACTTGCCGTGACATCACCCATCTAACAAAGACTGGCTGTGACATCACCAATCTAACAAAGGCTGGCCGTAACATCACCCATCAATGAAAGTCTTGCTGTGACATCACCCATCTAACAAAGACTGGCTGTGACATCACCCATCTAACAAAGACTGGCCGTGACATCACCCATCTAACAAAGACTTGCCTTGACATCACCCATCTAACAAAGACTTGCCTTGACATCACCCATCTAACAAAGACTGGCCATGACATGCCCCATCTAACTAAAGCTGGCTGTGACATCCCCCATCCAACGAAGATGGCTATGATATCACCCATCTAACAAACACTGGGTACGACATCACCCATCTAACAAAGACTGGCTGTGACATCACCAATCTAACACAGGCTGGCCGTAACATCACCCATCAAGGAAAGTCTTGCTGTGACATCACCCATCTAACAAAGACTGGCTGTGACATCACCCATCTAACAAAGACTGGCCGTGACATCACCCACCTAACAAAAGCTGGCTGTGACATCACCCATCCAACGAAGACTGGCTGTGACATCACCCATGTAACAATGACTAGCTGTGACATCACCCATCTAACAAAGACTGGCCATGACATGCCCAATCTAACTAAAGCTGGCTGTGACATCCCCCATCCAACGAAGATGGCTATGACGTCACCCATCTAACAAACACTGGGTACGACATCACCCATCTAACAAAGACTGGCTGTGACATCACCAATCTAACAAAGGCTGGCCGTAACATCACCCATCAAGGAAAGTCTTGCTGTGACATCACCCATCTAACAAAGACTGGCCGTGACATCACCCATCTAACAAAAGCTGGCTGTGACATCACTCATCTAACAAAGACTGGGTATGACATCACCCACCTAACAAAAGCTGGCTGTGACATCACCCATCCAACGAAGACTGGCTGTGACATCACCCATGTAACAATGACTAGCTGTGACATCACCCATCTATCAAAGACTTGCTGTGACACCACCCATCTAACAAAGACTGGCCATGACATCACCCGTCTAACAAAAGCTGGCTGTGACATCACCCATCCAACGAAGACTGGCTGTGACATCACCCATGTAACAATGACTAGCTGTGACATCACCCATCCAACGAAGGCTGGCTGTGACATCACCCATCCAACGAAGATGGCTATGACATCACCCATCTAACAAAGACTGGCTGTAACATCACTCATCTAACAAAGACTGGCTGTGACATCACCCATCTAACAAAGACTGGCCATGACATCACCCATCTAACAAAGACTTGCCTTGACATCACCCATCTAACAAAGACTGGCCATGACATGCCCCATCTAACTAAAGCTGGCTGTGACATCCCCCATCCAACGAAGATGGCTATGACATCACCCATCTAACAAACACTGGGTACGACATCACCCATCTAACAAAGACTGGCTGTGACATCACCAATCTAACAAAGGCTGGCCGTAACATCACCCATCAAGGAAAGTCTTGCTGTGACATCACCCATCTAACAAAGACTGGCTGTGACATCACCCATCTAACAAAGACTGGCCGTGACATCACCCACCTAACAAAAGCTGGCTGTGACATCACCCATCCAACGAAGACTGGCTGTGACATCACCCATGTAACAATGACTAGCTGTGACATCACCCATCTAACAAAGACTGGCCATGACATGCCCCATCTAACTAAAGCTGGCTGTGACATCCCCCATCCAACGAAGATGGCTATGACGTCACCCATCTAACAAACACTGGGTACGACATCACCCATCTAACAAAGACTGGCTGTGACATCACCAATCTAACAAAGGCTGGCCGTAACATCACCCATCAAGGAAAGTCTTGCTGTGACATCACCCATCTAACAAAGACTGGCCGTGACATCACCCATCTAACAAAAGCTGGCTGTGACATCACTCATCTAACAAAGACTGGGTATGACATCACCCACCTAACAAAAGCTGGCTGTGACATCACCCATCCAACAAAGACTGGCTGTGACATCACCCATGTAACAATGACTAGCTGTGACATCACCCATCTATCAAAGACTTGCTGTGACATCACCCATCTAACAAAGACTGGCCATGACATCACCCGTCTAACAAAAGCTGGCTGTGACATCACCCATCCAACGAAGACTGGCTGTGACATCACCCATCTAACAAAGCCTGGCTGTGACATCACCCATCTAACAAAGACTGGCTGTAACGTCACCCATCTAACAAAGACTGGCTGTGACATCACCCATCTAACAAAGACTGGCTGTGACATCACCCATCTAACAAAGACTGGCCATGACATGACCCATCTAACAAAGACTGGCTGTGACATCACCCATCTAACAAAGACTGGCTGTGACATCACCCATCTAACAAAGACTGGCTGTGACATCACCCATCTAACAAAGGCTGGCCGTGAGATCACCCATCTAACAAAGACTGGCTGTGACATCACTCATCTAACAAAGACTGGGTATGACATCACCCATCTAACAAAGACTGGCTGTGTGTGCTACTGAAAGGATTGTCTAGGTTACATCTTACTTGGAACCTGGTTGTATTGCCTGTAACCTACAGCTGCTTCCCCCAACCCAGTAATGGTTGGCATTGGGTTTTAATAACAGCAGTCCCTCTCCCTCCTAGGGCTCACTGGGACTATCCACTGGGGCTCAACTGAAGGTTGTGTTTCTCAGATCAGATCAGGTTGGACAGGGTTGTTTATTTCAGTTCCAGGGAACCAGGACGTTGCCATGGTAACCTTTCATGTCACTCTGTTGGAAGGCAGATACACAGACGCCCCCAGCTAGACCTGCTCCCTCACCCTCCCTCCCTCCCCCATCAGAGAAAGAGGCATGTTGTCTCTCGTCTTTTCTCTGAACTGGCTAATCTCACTCTCTCTGTCACCCTTTCAGTTGCCTCCTCTCCTCTCCTCTCCTCTCCTCTCCTCTCCTCTCCTCTCCTCTCCTCTCCTCTCCTCTCCTCTCCTCTCCTCTCCTCTCCTCTCGTCCTCTCTTTTCCTTTTCTCTCCCTGGCCTTTGATTAGGTATTGGGTTCTGCTGGAGGATGACAGACACATGACGACAAGAAGTGCTTTGAGGCAAGTGATAGGCTGAGGGAGGATGCTGTCTGTCCACAGGGCTCTCTGTTACACCGAGGCCTACGTCATAGCTGGTCGGTTCTGGACACAAACACACACACGGTCCAGGTCTCGCTGTCAGAGTGAGACAGACACACAGATGATTTACATAGGGCGTTAAGATGAAAGGTTTCAGATTAAAGCTCTAGTGAGGTAGGTATCCCGATGCCCCAGGGCAGTGATTGGGGACATTGCCCTGTGTAGGGTGTTGTCTTTTGGATGGGATGTTTAATGGGTGTCCTGACTCTCTGAGGTCATTAAAGATCTCATGGCACTTATTGTAAGAGTAGGGGTGTCCTGGCTAAATTCCCAATCTGGCCCTCATACAACAAATCAATCCCACCTTCCAATTGGCTCATTCATCCCCCCTCCTCTCCCCTGTAGCTATTCCCTAGGTTATTGCTGTAAATGAGAATGTTTTCTCAGTCATCTGACCTGGTAAAATCAGGGATAAATAATCATTATCTCTGTTTTTCTATATATTTTGGTTAGGTCAGGGTGTGACTAGGGTGGGTACTCTAGTTTTTGTATGTCTATGTTGGCCTGATATGGTTCCCAATCAGAGACGGCTGTTTATCGTTGTCTCTGTTTGGGGATCATATTTAAGTAGCAATTTCCCTCATTTGTGTTTGTGGGATCTTGTCTACATTGAGTTGCCTGAGTGCACACCAGTAGCTTCATGTTTCGTTTGTGCTATATTGTTTTGTTTTTGGTGAGTTTCAGTTGATTAAAATAATGTGGAACTTTACGCTGCGCCTTGGTCCTTGGTCTTTGTCACGACGAACGTGCCAATTATGCTCTAGTGACCTTCGCTGTTCCTTGTTTTCTCAGGCTGAATCAAATCAAATCACATTTTATTTGTCACATGTTTCACAAACAACAGTTGAAGACTAACAGTGAAATGCTTACTTATTGGTCCCTTTTCCAACAATGCAGAGTTAAAGATAAAGATATATGTACTTTTTAAAAAATAGTGACATGAGGAATAAATGCACAGTGAATAACAAATAACAAAAATGAGTAGTAATAACATGGTTATATACAGGAAGTAGAAAATAACATGGTTATATACAGGAAGTAGAAAATAACATGGTTATATACAGGAAGTAGAAAATAACATGGTTATATACAGAAAGTAGAAAATAAAATGGTTATATACAGGAAGTAGAAAATAACATGGTTATATACAGAGAGTAGAAAATAACATGGTTATATACAGGAAGTAGAAAATAACATGGTTATATACAGGAAGTAGAAAATAACATGGTTATATACAGAGAGTAGAAAATAACATGGTTATATACAGGAAGTAGAAAATAACATGGCTATATACAGGAAGTAGAAAATAACATGGTTATATACAGGAAGTAGAAAATAACATGGTTATATACAGAGAGCAGAAAATAACATGGGTATATACAGGAAGTAGTAATAAAATGGCTATATACAGGAAGCATAAAATAACAGGGCTATATACAAGAAGTAGAAAATAACATGGCTATATACAGGAAGTAGAAAATAACATGGCTATATACAGGAAGTAGAAAATACATGGCTATATACAGGAAGTAGAAAATAACACGGTTATATACAGGGAGTAGAAAATAACATGGCTATATACAGGAAGTAGTAATAAAATGGCTATATACAGGAAGTAGAAAATAACATGGCTATATACAGGAAGTAGAAAATAACATGGCTATATACAGGAAGTAGTAATAAAATGGCCATATACAGGAAGTGTGTGTGTGTGTGTGTGTGTGTGTGTGTGTGTGTGTATGTGAGTGTGTTTGTATGCAATTTATGTGTGTGTTTGGGTGTATGTGCAAGTACTGTATGTGTGAGTGTGTGGGTAGAGTCCAGTATGGGTAGAGTTCAGTATGGGTAGAGTCCAGTGTGTGGGTAGAGTCCAGTGTGTGGGTAGAGTCCAGTGTGTGGGGTAGAGTCCAGTGTGTGGGTAGAGTCCAGTGTGTGGGGTAGAGTCCAGTGTGGGGTAGAGTCCAGTGTGTTGGGTAGAGTCCAGTGTGTTGGGTAGAGTCCAGTGGGCGGGTAGAGTCCAGTGTGTGGGTAGAGTCCAGTGCGTGGGTAGAGTCCAGTGCGTGGGTAGAGTCCAGTGTGTGGGGTAGAGTCCAGTGTGGGGTAGAGTCCAGTGTGTTGGGTAAAGTCCAGTGTGTTGGGTAGAGTCCAGTGGGTGGGTAGAGTCCAGTGTGTTGGGTAGAGTCCAGTGTGGGTAGAGTCCAGTGTGTGGGTAGAGTCCAGTGTGTGGGGTAGAGTCCAGTGTGTGGGGTAGAGTCCAGTGTGGGGTAGAGTCCAGTGTGTTGGGTAGAGTCCAGTGTGTTGGGTAGAGTCCAGTGGGTGGGTAGAGTCCAGTGTGTGGGTAGAGTCCAGTGCGTTGGTAGAGTCCAGTGCGTGGGTAGAGTCCAGTGTGTGGGGTAGAGTCCAGTGTGGGGTAGAGTCCAGTGTGTTGGGTAGAGTCCAGTGTGTTGGGTAGAGTCCAGTGTGGGTAGAGTCCAGTGTGTGGGTAGAGTCCAGTGTGGGTAGAGTCCAGTGTGTGGGTAGAGTCCAGTGTGCGGGTAGAGTCCAGTGTGTTGGGTAGAGTCCAGTGTGCGGGTAGAGTCCAGTGTGTTGGGTAGAGTCCAGGGTGCGAGTAGAGTCCAGTGTGTTGGGTAGAGTCCAGTGTGCGGGTAGAGTCCAGTGTGTGGGTAGAGTCCAGTCTGTGGGTCGAGTCCAGTGTGCGGGTAGAGTCCAGTGTGTGGGTAGAGACCAGTGTGTGGGTAGAGTCCAGTGTGTTGGGTAGAGTCCAGTCTGTGGGTAGAGTCCAGGGTGTGGGTCGAGTCCAGTGTGCGGGTACAGTCCAGTGTGCGGGTAGAGTCCAGTGTGTGGGTAGAGTCTAGTGTGTGGGTAGAGTCCAGTGTGCGGGTACAGTCCAGTGTGTGGGTAGAGTCCAATGTGTGGGTATCAGTACAAGAGTTAGTGCAAAAAAGGTCAATGCAGGTAGTCCGAGTAACCATATCATTAGCCAATTAGCAGTCTTGTTTAGCGGCCTTATGGCTTGGGGGTAGAAGCTGTTCAGGGTCCTGCTGGTTTCAGACTTGGTGCACTGGTACCGCTTGCCATTCAGTAGCAGAGAAAACAGTCTATGGCTAGGGTGGTTGGAGTCTTTGTCATCTTTTTGGCCTTCCTCTGACACCGCCTGGTATAGAGGTCCTGGATGGAAGGGACCTCGGCCTGTAACGTACTGGGCCGTAATCGCCATCCCTCTGTAGCGCCTAGCGGCTGAATGCCAAGCAGTTGCCATACCAACCAGTGATGCAGCCAGTCTAAAAGCTCTTGATGGTGCAGCTGCTTTTTGAGGATCTGAGGACCCATGTCAAATCTTTTCTAGCCTCCTGAGCGGGAAGAAGCACTGTCGTGCCCTCTTCACAGCTGTGTGGGTGTGTGTTGACCATGTTAGTTCCTTAGTGATGTGGACACCGAGTAACTTGAAGTAACTTGACCCCTCCACTATAGCGCCGTCGAGGTGGACTAGGGGTGTGTTCGGCCTTCCTTTTCCTGATCAGCTGCTTTTTCTTGCCGACGTTGAGGGAGAGGTTATTGTCCTGGCACAACACTCCCAGCTCTCTGATCTCCTCCATATAGGCTGTCTCATCATTACTGGTGATCAGGCCTACCATCGTTGTGTCGGCAGCAAACTTGATGGTGTTGGAGTTGTGCATGGCCACGCAATTGTGAGTGAACAGGGAGTACAGGAGGGGACTAAGCACACACCCCTGAGGTTGTGCTGAGGATCAGTGTGGCAGATGTGTTGTTGCCTACCCTTACCACTAGTTGCAGAGGGAGGTGTTCAGTCCCAGGGTCGTTAGCTTGGTGATGAGCTTGGAGGGGACTATAATGTTGAACGCTGAGCTGTAGTCGATGAACAGCATTCTTACATAGGTGTTCCTCTTGTCCAGGTGGGAGAGGGCAGTGTGGAGTTCAATAGAAATTGCGTCATCTGTGGATCTGTTGGGGCGGTATGTGGCCGATTATGACCCAAGTTAAGCGCTCGTAAATGGAACATAATTTCCTTTTAATGCACTTTTCTCTTTTCTCTGTGCGTATTCTGACCTTGAATTTAGGGATACGAATAGCATGCTATTCACCCTCTATTCATTTGGGGCGAAGGTATGTCTACAAATACACCATATTCTGACCTTGACTTCATTGCCTCATAATTCCACTACCTTTAAGCATGAGGAAACCACGAGTAAGGTTGAGTGAACCTGCCGGTTGCAAATAGAGTAACATGCACTGTAATTTACAAATTGATAAGTGCTATTGTTGATGAGAGGTAAATGATCCATTTGAATAAGGAGATTGTAAATACAGCTAAAAATGGATTATTTTTCATTATGATCGACTTTGAAACATATGGAAGCAGATTGAAAATCATATCAACATGACATGCACTGTGACCCCTTTTCCATAGTGAAGTAGGCTATAAATAGCTGTGCAGTTATTCAGAATTTGGTATTACACTGGGTCAGGGAGGGGTTGAAAATGTCAGTGAAGACACTTGCCGGTTGGTCAGCGCATGCTCTGAGTACACGTCCTGGTAATCTGTTTGGCCCTGAGGCCTTGAATGTTAACCTGTTTAAAGGTCTTACTCACATCGGCTACGGAGAGCGAGATCACACAGTCGTCCAGAACAGCTGGTGCTCTGATGCATGGTTCAGTGTTGCTCTAACTTATGACCCTCTGATATTACCTGGAGAGAGAAAGGTTTGCTGGATATCTGCTATTCTTCATAATATCTTTCCGACTCCATAACATACTGAACTGAGTTGAAGGCTGCAACAAATGTTTTCAGAATATCATCAATGGAACGTAACATGAAACACAACTTTCTGCCATCACATACAGTACATATATAATTATCATACCAGAGAGAGAAAAATATTGACCAATCTGGGTCCTGAACTTTGCCTACATTCCATTGCACTTTATGGCCCTGTGTGTTTGGTATTTGGTATTTTGTTAGGATCCCCATTAGCTGTTGCAAAAGCAGCAGCTACACTTCCTGGGGCCCACACAAAATATGAAACCTAATACAGAATTACATAATACAGAACATCATTAGACAAGAACAGCTCAAGGACAGGACTACATACATTTATTTAAAAGGCACACGTAGCCTACATATCAATGTATACAAAAAACTGTTGAGGTCAAATAGGGGAGAGGCGTTGTGCCGTGAAGTGTTGCTTAATCTGTTCTTTGAAACCAGGTTTTTTGTTAATTTGAGCAATATGAGATGGAAGGAAATTCCATGCAATAAGTGCTCTATATAATACTGTATGCTCTCTTGAATTTGTTCTAAATTTGTTCTAAATTTGGGGACTGTGAAAAGACTGGTGGCATGTCTGGTGGGATAAGTGTGTGTGTCAGAGCTGTGTGTAAGTTGACTATGCAAACAATTTGGGATTTAACACATTGATGTTTCTTATAAAAATAAGAAGTGATGCAGTCAGTCTGTCCTCAACTCTTAGCCAAGAGAGACTGGCTGCATAGTATTTATATCTGTCCTCTGATTACAATGAAGAGCAAGACGTGCCTCTCTGTTCTGGACCAGCTGCAGCTTAACTAGGTCTTTCCTTGCAGCACTGGATCACACGACTGGACAATAATCAAGATTAGACAAAACTAGAACCTGTAGAACTTGCTTTTTGGAGTAGAGCATCTCTTTATTACGGCTAGAACTCTCCCCATCTTTACAACCATTGAATCTATATGTTTTGATGAAAATTGTCTTCATGGAAATGTTGTTTCCAGGAACTGTGTGTACAGACAGACAGAAAGGTACCAGGGGTTCAGTCCAGACAGGGAGAAAGGCACCGGCGATTGGAACCAAAATAATTGTCCAATCGTTTAGTTCTGAACAGAACCATATTTTTTTTGTTCCAACCAGCAAAATAAAGTTCTGAAACGGTTTGAAACAAAAAAAAGTATCGGTTTATATTGTTCCTTTCTGTTTGTTTTAAAACCACTGATTATTAAAAACATTTTTTACATTTAGCTCAACGTTAAATTACACCAATCATGCAGCGCGGATAGAGCAGCGTGCTATTGAGCGGGAAAGCTATAGCTGAGTGAGTGGTTAACATGCGTGATGGAAAGTGTAGGACGTAAAATGCAGCTGGAGGAGGATTTGAAGCCCTGGGCATCTTGTGATGCATTAGACTCACAGAATTCCTCTTCTATGGAGGAACTTTGAATGTCTTTGACCTTCAGAGTTCGCTTAACGTCGGACCAGAGAAGCTAGCTAGCTAACAAGCTTGTGTGTGCAGAGCGGCACCAGAATTACAAACTTTTCTTCGTAGTTAATACATCTAATATCAAAGGTGATAACTATAGTGTCCTTAACTAGCATTGAAAACATTTATTAATTCTTCTCTACTTATCTTCTCTGCTTGTCTTCTCTACTTATCTTCTCTGCTTATCTTCTGAATGACTGTAACATTAGTAAGCTATGCTTCGAAGGGGAGGAGGAGGGCAATGCTTGATTTGTAGTGAGCCAAGAGGGGGGTGACCTGGGGAGTTCTGAGGTATCAAAAGTCACCTTTATAATAAATCATTGCATTTGCGTAGCATAGAGATGCAGAGTAGAGGCACTTACAGAAGTTGCACACTTTTTTTGTTGTTGCTAGGGTTCATTTGTTGTTGTTGTTGCTAGGGTTCCTGGCGAAATGTGGCCTTTTATAAATGCATTTCATGCAATTTTATGTCATTTTAAATAACTGGAGACTTTGGCACAAGTGATCGAAATGGCAGGCTACTTTGACACTCAAAACTGAGAATCTGAGATCAATAAAAACAACCTTGTCTTGAATCCATCAACAGCCAAGGACTATCACAGGGGACAATTTTAGGACTCATCATTGTAGTCTGTACAAAAATATGGGTAAATATGGTAAATGCTTTTATTAAATGTTTATTTTTTTAATTATATTATAATTATATTGTTTTATTCACATGTGTATGTTGTTTAAATATTCTGTTTTATTTATTTATTTTTTTTATACAGGGCTCTCTTGTAAAATATATATTTTTTATTTCAATGTAATTCCCTGTTTAAAAATAAAGTTTTAAATACAAATAAATAAATAAAATGTTAAATAAAGGTTGTGAAGGTCTGTGTCACGTTTTCCCTTTCTTTTGTATTTATTCAGTATGGTCAGGGCGTGAGTTGGGGTGGGCAGTCTATGTTTGTTTTTCTAGGTTTTGGGTATTTCTATGTTTCGGCCTAGTATGGTTCTCAATCAGAGGCAGGTGTCATTAGTTGTCTCTGATTGAGAATCATACTTAGGTAGCCTGGGTTTCACTGTGTGTTTGTGGGTGATTGTTCCTGTCTCTGTGTTTGCACCAGATAGGACGGTTTAGGTTTTCGCACATTTATTGTTTTGCTAGTTATTTCATGTCTAGTTCCTTGATTAAAGAACATGAATAACCACCACGCTGCATTTTGGTCCGCTTCTCCTTCACCACAGGAAAACCCTTACAGTCTGTGTGCTGTTTTTTCATTGACAGATTTGCGTCACGTTTCCGAGTGCAGGCTATTCCTTGTAATTAATCAACATCTAGGCTTTAAACACTCTTGGCATTCCCTCAACCAGCTTCACCTGGAATGCTTTTCCAACCATCTTGAAGGAGTTCCTGTTACGGTTTTCATCCTGGGAAGGAAAGGAGGACCAAATTGCAGCGTGGTTATGGTTATCTTTAATAAAGATGATAACGTGAACAATATACATATACAAAATAAGAAAACGTGGAAAAACCGAAACAGTCCGAACTGGTGTAAAACACAGAGACAGGAAACAATCACCCACGAAATACTCAAAGAATATGGCTGCCTAAATATGGTTCCCAATCAGAGACAACGATAAACACCTGCCTCTGATTGAGAACCACTCTAGGCAACCATAAACTTACCTAGAATACTACACTGAACACAACCCCATCAATCTACAAAACCACTAGACAAGACAAACACATAATCACCCATGTCACACCCTGGCCTAACCACAATAATAAAGAAAACACCGAATACTAAGGCCAAGGCGTGACAGATCCCACATATGCTGAGCACTTGTTGGTAGCAGTGTAACCCATTGGTGTCCTGGAGGGTAGGCAGTCTGACCCCAATGGTGTCCTGGAGGGCAGGAAGAGGGGTCCTGGAAGGTAGCAGTGTAACCCATTGGTGTCCTGGAGGGCAGGAGGTCTGGCCCCAATGGTGTCCTGGAGGGCAGGAAGAGGGGTCCTGGAAGGTAGCAGTGTGACCCCAATGGTGTCCTGGTATTTCACCTTTATTCAATAATAACTTTTTCAACATCATTTTCACTTTAAAACAGACAGAGCAAAACAGTTAATCTCATGCAACCTATAGCCTACAGAAATGAAAGACGTGATTTTCAATGCATGCAGGCTACAGGGTGATGTCAGAGGCATGCAGGCTACAGGGTGATGTCAGAGGCATGCAGGCTACAGGGTGATATCAGAGGCATGCAGGCTACAGGGTGATATCAGAGGCATGCAGGCTACAGGGTGACGTTCGATGCATGCAGGCTACAGGGTGATGTCAGAGGCATGCAGCCTACAGGGTGATTTCAACAATCTACAGGGTGATGTTCGGCAGGCTACAAACAACACCTCTTTTCGCAACATGCAACAATTTCAATGATTTTTACAATTCATATATGAAAAACAGTCAATTAAAATAAATACATTAGGCCTTAATTTACGGATTTCACATGACTGGGCAGGGGTGGGTTGGGCCTGGAGAGCAAGGCCCACCCACTGGAGAGCCAGGCCCACCCACTGGAGAGCCAGGCCCACCCACTGGAGAGCCAGGCCCACCCACTGGAGAGCCAGGCCCACCCACTGGAGAGCAAGGCCCACCCACTGGAGAGCCAGGCCCACCCACTGGAGTGCAAGGCCCACCCACTGGAGAGCCAGGCCCACCCACTGGAGAGCAAGGCCCACCCACTGGAGAGCAAGGCCCACCCACTGGAGAGCAAGGCCCACCCACTGGAGAGCAAGGCCCACCCACTGGAGAGCAAGGCCCACCCACTGGAGAGCAAGGCCCACCCACTGGAGAGCAAGGCCCACCCACTGGAGAGCAAGGCCCACCCACTTTGGAGCCAGGCCCACCCACTGGAGAGCAAGGCACAGCCAATCAGAATGTATTATTTATATATTACAAACAGAAATACTCCTCAGTTTCATGAGCTGTCCGGGTGGCTGCTCTCAGACAGTCCCGCATTTGAAGAAGTTGAATGTGTAGGTCATGGGCTGGCGTGGTTACACGCGGCCTGTGGTTCTGAGGTCGGTTGGAGGTACTGACAAATTCTCTAAAATGATGTTGGAGGCGGCTTATGGTAGAGAAATTAACATTCAATTCTCTGGCAACAGCCAGACATTCCTGCAGTCAGCATACCAATTGCATGCACCCTCAAAACTTGAGACATCTGCGGCATTGTGTTATGTGACAAAATTATACCAGGCACAAGGTGCTCCTGTGTAATGATCATGCTGTTTAATCAGTTTAGTGATATGCAACACCTGTCAGGTGGATGAATTGTCTTGTCAAAGGATAAATGCTCACTAACAGGGATGTAAACAATTGTTTATGTGCGTATGGAAACTTTTTGGGATCCATAAAGGGCAATAGGTTCTGTAACTGATTCAAGTATTTTACCTAATTGGTATGTTGAATTTGATGTTCCTTTTGATGGCATAGAATGCCCTTCTTGCCTTGTCTCTCAGATCGTTCAAAGCTTTGCGGAAGTTACCTGTGACTCTGATGTTTCGGCTGAGGTATATATAGTTTTTTATGTGTGCTCTATGGCAATGGTGTCTAGATGGAATTTGTATTTGTCGTCCTGGCAACAGGACCTTTCTTGGAAGGCCGTTATTTTTGTCTTACTGAGATTTACTGTCAGGGCCCAGTTCTGACAGAATCTGTGCAGAATATTTAAGTTCTGCTGTTGGCTCTGCTTGGTTGGGGACAGAAGCAACAGATTATCAGCAAACAGTAGACATTGAACTTCAGAGTTTAGTAGGGTGAGGACGGGTGCTGAAGGCTGTTCCAGTGCCCTCACCAATTTGTTGATATATATGTTGAAGAGGGTGGAGCTTAAGTTGCATCACTGTCTCACCCCACGGCCCTGTGGAAAGACGTGTTTGTTTTTTTAGCCAATTTCAACCGCACACTTGTTGTTTGTGTACATGGATTTTATAATATTGTATGTTTTTCCCCCAACACCACTTTCTATAAAAAAATGGAAATCAATGAGGCATGAGAAGACTTTGCCTTTGTTTTGGTATATTTGTCAATTAGGGTGTGCAGGGTGAATAAGTGGTCTGTCATACAATAATTTGGTAAAAAGCCAATTTGACATTTACTCAGTACATTGTTTTTTGCACATTTGTTTTTCTGTACAGCACTTTGAGATATCAGCTGATGTAAAAAGGGTTTTATAAATAAATTCGATTTGATTTGATTTTCACTGAGGAAATGTACGAGTCTTCTGTTAATGATAATGCAGCTGATTATCCCAAGGTTGCTTTTGATGCATATCCCACGGTAGCCTTTTGGGGTCAAATTTGTCTCCACTTTTGTGGATTCGGGTGATCATTCATTGGTTCCAAATATTGGGGAAGATGGACATCTCAAATGTATTTTTTTTCATTTTGTCAGGAAATGCAGCTCCGTCTCGGGTTCTGCTGTGGTTCAGTGGTTGCACAGCCTTTCCTCTACAGGGAGCCAGGTTTTCCTGTCTACCCTTCTCAAAGACAAGGCTGTGCTCACTGAGCCTGTTGTCTACAAAGCATGTGACAAATTGATTCACTTTTGCTCTCTGACCCTGACTTACTTACAACTCCTCCCTCGTTCCCATTCTCTCTCTCTATCTGTCTGTACTTGCTTCAAGTTTCAAATGCTATTAGTCATATGTACGGGATACGAACACGTCTTCCAACTAAATGCAGGTTCCTTCTTGACCACAACAATAAGGAATAATAAAAGATAAGATTATGAACATCAACTAAATAAAGTATATGCACAGAGGATTTGTAAGCATAACAGAAAGATGGAGAAAATAGAGAGAGAGAGAGAGAGTGAGAGAGCGAGACAGAGAGAGAGAGAGAGAGAGAGAGAGAGCGAGACAGAGAGAGCGAGAGAGAGAGAGAGAGAGAGAGAGAGAGAGAGAGAGAGCGAGACAGAGAGAGCGAGAGAGAGAGAGAGAGAGAGAGAGACAGAGAGAGCGAGAGAGAGAGAGAGAGAGAGAGAGAGAGAGAGAGAGAGAGAGAGAGAGAGCGAGACAGAGAGAGCGAGAGAGAGAGAGAGAGAGAGAGAGACAGAGAGAGCGAGAGAGAGCGAGAGAGAGAGAGAGAGAGAGAGAGAGAGAGACAGAGAGAGAGAGAGAGAGAGAGAGAGAGAGAGCGAGACAGAGAGAGCGAGAGAGAGAGAGAGAGAGAGAGAGAGAGAGAGAGAGAGAGAGAGAGAGAGAGAGAGAGAGAGAGAGAGCGAGACAGAGAGAGAGAGAGAGAGAGAGAGAGAGAGCGAGAGAGCGAGACAGAGAGAGAGAGAGAGAGAGAGAGAGAGCGAGACAGAGAGAGCGAGAGAGAGAGAGAGAGAGAGAGAGAGAGAGAGCGAGACAGAGAGAGCGAGAGAGAGAGAGAGAGAGAGAGAGAGAGAGAGCGAGACAGAGAGAGCGAGAGAGAGAGAGAGAGAGAGAGAGACAGAGAGAGCGAGAGAGAGAGAGAGAGAGAGAGAGAGAGAGAGAGAGAGAGAGAGAGAGAGAGAGAGAGAGAGAGAGAGCGAGACAGAGAGAGCGAGAGAGAGAGAGAGAGAGAGAGAGAGAGAGAGAGAGAGAGCGAGAGAGAGAGAGAGAGAGAGAGAGAGAGAGAGAGAGACAGAGAGAGAGAGAATGGGAAGGAGGGAGGGAGGAGTTGACTGAGACAGGGTCAGAGACCTGAAGTGAATCAATTCAACAGGCTTAATCAATCAATCAATTTGTCACATGCTTTGTAGACAGGTGTAGACTAACAGTGAAATGCTAACTTACGAACCCAACAATGCAGAGAGAAAAATATTAAAAATAATACCACATGCAATATATTCGGTGTGTCAATATAAGTAACAATAATAATAATAATAATAAATAATAAATATATATAAACATAATAATAAAATCCCCATCGAAATCTGTCAGTTTAAGCTAGAGATATCTGGTTTTTGCATGAGCTGTGTGTCAATCCACTCCATCCGCATATTTCGGCCTTCCGCGTCTGCGGTGGAAGGTGGCCGAGCTACAGCTGTGTTTTACAAACCATGAGACATCTTCTCACTTAAACGGCTGTACGGTTTGACCAACAAACTAATATGGAAAGACCACGATGGTGGTCTCCGTTTTGCGCTTACAACCCCCACTCGTCTGCAGTCGGTACCGTGGATGTACCAACTTCTGTTTGTACAAACCGTTTGGGCTACAAGTGTCGTCTGAAGGTAAAAAATAAAAATGAAAATGAAGAATTTTTTTTTGTGCCTACACAAGAAAGCTGTTAAATATAAGTTAAAATATATATGTATATATACACATGTATATAGAGTACCAGTCATTACATTTTTTATTTTTTATTTTTTTTACTATTTTCTAAATTGTGGAATAATAGTGAAGACCTCAAAACTATGAAATAACACATATGGAATCATGTCATTACCAAAAAAGAATTGTTCAACAAATAAAAATATATTTTATATTTGAGATTCTTCAGTTTCTTCTTTTTTTTTTTTTTTAATTTCACCTTCTCATTTACAACTGCGACCAAGATAAAGCAAAGCAGTGCAACCAAAACAACACAGTTACACATGAACAAACGTACAGTCAATGACCTCAGATTGCAGCCCAAATAAATGCTTCACAGAGTTGAAGTAACAGACACAGTTCATTATTATTACATCGTCTTGACTGGTACTGTATAGTACATTATCTTGACTGGTACTGTATGGTACATTATCTTGACTGGTACTGTATGGTACATTATCTTGACTGGTACTGTATGGTACATCGTCTTGACTGGTACTGTATGGTACATTATCTTGACTGGTACTGTATGGTACATTATCTTGACTGGTACTGTATGGTACATTATCTTGACTGGTACTGTATGGTACATTATCTTGACTGGTACTGTATGGTACATTATCTTGACTGGTACTGTATGGTACATTATCTTGACTGGTACTGTATGGTACATTATCTTGACTGGTACTGTATGGTACATTATCTTGACTGGTACTGTATGGTACATTATCTTGACTGGTACTGTATGGTACATTATCTTGACTGGTACTGTATGGTACATTATCTTGACTGGTACTGTATGGTACATTATCTTGACTGGTACTGTATGGTACATTATCTTGACTGGTACTGTATGGTACATTATCTTGACTGGTACTGTATGGTACAT
Source organism: Oncorhynchus nerka (assembly GCF_034236695.1). Classification (NCBI taxonomy): domain Eukaryota; kingdom Metazoa; phylum Chordata; class Actinopteri; order Salmoniformes; family Salmonidae; genus Oncorhynchus; species Oncorhynchus nerka. The sequence goes on along the minus strand of NC_088418.1, from coordinate 1,954,890 downwards.
TATCTTGACTGGTACTGTATAGTACATTATCTTGACTGGTACTGTATAGTACATCGTCTTGACTGGTACTGTATGGTACATTATCTTGACTGGTACTGTATAGTACATTATCTTGACTGGTACTGTATGGTACATTATCTTGACTGGTACTGTATAGTACATTATCTTGACTGGTACTGTATGGTACATTATCTTGACTGGTACTGTATGGTACATTATCTTGACTGGTACTGTATGGTACATTATCTTGACTGGTACTGTATGGTACATTATCTTGACTGGTACTGTATGGTACATTATCTTGACTGGTACTGTATGGTACATTATCTTGACTGGTACTGTATGGTACATTATCTTGACTGGTACTGTATGGTACATTATCTTGACTGGTACTGTATGGTACATTATCTTGACTGGTACTGTATGGTACATCGTCTTGACTGGTACTGTATGGTACATTATCTTGACTGGTACATTATCTTGACTGGTACTGTATGGTACATTATCTTGACTGGTACTGTATGGTACATTATCTTGACTGGTACTGTATGGTACATCGTCTTGACTGGTACTGTATAGTACATTATCTTGACTGGTACTGTATAGTACATCGTCTTGACTGGTACTGTATAGTACATTATCTTGACTGGTACTGTATAGTACATTATCTTGACTGGTACTGTATGGTACATTATCTTGACTGGTACTGTATGGTACATCGTCTTGACTGGTACTGTATGGTACATTATCTTGACTGGTACTGTATAGTACATTATCTTGACTGGTACTGTATGGTACATTATCTTGACTGGTACTGTATGGTACATTATCTTGACTGGTACTGTATGGTACATTATCTTGACTGGTACTGTATGGTACATTATCTTGACTGGTACTGTATGGTACATTATCTTGACTGGTACTGTATGGTACATTATCTTGACTCTTGACTGGTACTGTATGGTACATCGTCTTGACTGGTACTGTATAGTACATTATCTTGACTGGTACTGTATAGTACATCGTCTTGACTGGTACTGTATGGTACATTATCTTGACTGGTACTGTATAGTACATTATCTTGACTGGTACTGTATGGTACATTATCTTGACTGGTACTGTATGGTACATTATCTTGACTGGTACTGTATGGTACATTATCTTGACTGGTACTGTATAGTACATCGTCTTGACTGGTACTGTATGGTACATTATCTTGACTGGTACTGTATAGTACATTATCTTGACTGGTACTGTATGGTACATTATCTTGACTGGTACTGTATGGTACATTATCTTGACTGGTACTGTACATTATCTTGACTGGTACTGTATGGTACATTATCTTGACTGGTACTGTATGGTACATTATCTTGACTGGTACTGTATGGTACATTATCTTGACTGGTACTGTATAGTACATTATCGTGACTTGACTGGTACTGTATGGTACATTATCTTGACTGGTACTGTATGGTACATTATCTTGACTGGTACTGTATGGTACATTATCTTGACTGGTACTGTATGGTACATCGTCTTGACTGGTACTGTATGGTACATTATCTTGACTGGTACTGTATGGTACATTATCTTGACTGGTACTGTATGGTACATTATCTTGACTGGTACTGTATGGTACATTATCTTGACTGGTACTGTATGGTACATCGTCTTGACTGGTACTGTATAGTACATTATCTTGACTGGTACTGTATAGTACATCGTCTTGACTGGTACTGTATAGTACATTATCTTGACTGGTACTGTATAGTACATTATCTTGACTGGTACTGTATGGTACATTATCTTGACTGGTACTGTATGGTACATTATCTTGACTGGTACTGTATGGTACATTATCTTGACTGGTACTGTATAGTACATTATCTTGACTGGTACTGTACATTATCTTGACTGGTACATAGTACGACTGGTACTTGGTACATTATCTTGACTGTACTGTATAGTACATTATCTTGACTGGTACTGGTACTACATTATCTTGACTGGTACATCGGTACATTATCTTGACTGGTACTGTATGTTATCTTGACTGGTACTGTATGGTACATTATCTTGACTGGTACTGTATGGTACATGATCTTGACTGGTACTGTATGGTACATCGTCTTGACTGGTACTGTATAGTACATTATCTTGACTGGTACTGTATAGTACATCGTCTTGACTGGTACTGTATAGTACATTATCTTGACTGGTACTGTATGGTACATTATCTTGACTGGTACTGTATAGTACATCGTCTTGACTGGTACTGTATAGTACATCGTCTTGACTGGTACTGTATAGTACATCGTCTTGACTGGTACTGTATGGTACATTATCTTGACTGGTACTGTATGGTACATTATCTTGACTGGTACTGTATAGTACATTATCTTGACTGGTACTGTATAGTACATCGTCTTGACTGGTACTGTATAGTACATCGTCTTGACTGGTACTGTATGGTACATTATCTTGACTGGTACTGTATGGTACATTATCTTGACTGGTACTGTATAGTACATTATCTTGACTGGTACTGTATAGTACATTATCTTGACTGGTACTGTATGGTACATTATCTTGACTGGTACTGTATAGTACATTATCTTGACTGGTACTGTATAGTACATTATCTTGACTGGTACTGTATAGTACATAGGTGTCTGTGAATCCAGAGACACAGTGAACAAAAAAATCAAGGCAGCAACATTATAGAAACAAGGACAGTGAAAAATCATAATTTAGATCCACAGTGTCTAAGGAGTACTGACAGAATGCCTCTCGTGATTTTTGTCATTTTTATTGACCTCATTTTCTTTGTTTGCTGAAGCGCTAAGAACCACATGAGCTCTAGCAGACAGAATTATTAGTTTGATGAAGATGTAAGAGCAGATGAATGGACTTCATTTCAAAGTTAAGGTAGGCCTAAATGCATTTTTCTTTGCAATTTGAGGGTTAGGCTGGTGTTGAATGAACGTATGAATAGCTGTTTATTAGCCTTTCCAACCTTGTAAAGCATAACCTGTGCCCATAAGCCGTCTCCTAGCCTATCCACAAACTGTAGGAAATATAGCTGGCTTGACAGAGGCACCACAGATTTAACCTTTAACGACCTGTGCCCACAAGCCATCTCCTAGCCTATCCACAAACTGTAGGAATTATAGCTGGCTTGACAGAGGCACCACAGATTTAACCTGCCCCGAGCTACCCTGTCCATTCAGCACCACAGAGTTAACCTGCCCCGAGGCCCTGTCCATTCAGCACCACAGAGTTAACCTGCCTCGAGGCCCTGTCCACTTCAGCACCACAGAGTTAACCTGCCCCGTCCCATTCAACCCCACAGGCCCTGTCCATTCAGCACCACAGAGTTAACCTGCCCCGAGGCCCTGTCCATTCAGCACCACAGAGTTAACCTGCCCCGAGGCCCTGTCCATTCAGCACCACAGAGTTAACCTGCCCCGAGGCCCTGTCCATTCAGCACCACAGAGTTAACCTGCCCTGAGGCCTTGTCCATTCAACACCACAGAGTTAACCTGCCTCGAGGCTCTGTCCACTCAGCACCACAGAGTTAACCTGTCCCGAGGCCCTGTCCATTCAACCCCACAGAGTTAACCTGCCCCGAGGCCCTGTCCATTCAGCCCCACAGAGTTAGCAGTGCTGAAAAATATTTTCCTAATTTTCACCATTCAACACCACAGAGTTAACCTGCCCCGAGGCCCTGTCCATTCAGCCCCACAGAGTTAACCTGCCCCGAGGCCCTGTCCATTCAACCCCACAGAGTTAACCTGTCCCGAGGCCCTGTCCATTCAACCCCACAGAGTTAACCTGTCCCGAGGCCCTGTCCATTCAACCCCACAGAGTTAACCTGTCCCGAGGCCCTGTCCATTCAACCCCACAGAGTTAACCTGCCCCGAGGCCCTGTCCATTCAACCCCACAGAGTTAACCTGTCCCGAGGCCCTGTCCATTCAACCCCACAGAGTTAACCTGCCCCGAGGCCCTGTCCATTCAACCCCACAGAGTTAACCTGTCCCGAGGCCCTGTCCATTCAACCCCACAGAGTTAGCAGTGCTGAAAAATATTTTCCTAATTTTCACCATTCAACACCACAGAGTTAACCTGCCCCGAGGCCCTGTCCACTCAGCACCACAGAGTTAACCTGCCTGTGGTTGTGTTTTCTTTGTTTGCAGCCTGTCTTTGATCATGTAAGTAATTCCTTTGATTTATACCCTTTATTTCAATGCCTGACGTAGATTTTTTCAATATCAGTCATTGTTTGCAGTTAGCTGGTCAGAGCCACTGCTTTGTTTTTCATGACAGCGTTTTGATTTATCTAGAATTGACTTTTCATAAGACATTTTTCAGTCATTTCGATTGTTGTTGTTGGAAACTTCATTAGAACCGTATTTATTCCATATCTGTATTCAATAATATTATGAAGTGCATGTGTGTGTGTGTGTGTTTATGGTGCATTGGAAGAATTGTAAATACATTGTGAAAGGATATGGAGTTTGCGTTGTGAACTATTCAGATGAAATGTGTCCATATATATTTGGTCTTTTAGTGCCACCTGTCAGTTGCAACTGTCGATGCTACATCGGTCTACGGCTGAGGTGTGCAGTGTGTCGTTGTGATGGATGATATGAAATATGCAGCCATCGGAGACTATCGCTTGTGTATCTTTGGCTACATTGGCATTTACAGTTGGTGAAATGTGTTTGTCAGTTTCAGTTGATTGCCTATGTCACTATGCTTGTTGGAGCTGTCTGTTGTATGGTGGACTGGGGCTTCATCAAGGTTTTTTGGGGAGTAAATCTGTCTTAGCAGTGCATACCCAGCCACCGACCTCAGGTCACATCACTGTTGTAAAGCCGCAGCCCAGCCCACACAGAACAACCCACTGTTTTGGGCGTGGGCTTGTTTTGCTCTGTAATGTAGCATTACCAACCGTCCTGGCTGTCAGCCACACACCTGAGCCAACTAGACCTCCCTAAAGAGACTATTTACCCGGGTGACAGGTGTTACACAACAACAAGACAAAGATAAATACTCACAGGGCTCCACCAGGATGCACTACGCACTCGAATGAGGCTATTGTGTTAATAAACATGATACTGTTGACACACACTTTACTATGCAAAGCTAAACTTAGGTAACAAATGTACTTTCTTCACTGTCAGGAGCACAGTAAACAACACTAGTCATGTGGGAGGCAATGAGGCAGAGAACACTGTGGACGGGGGACAAGGGGGGAGAGAACACTGTGGACGGGAGACAAGGGGGGAGAGAACACTGTGGACGGGAGACAAGGGGGAGAGAACACTGTGGACGGGAGACAAAGATGAAGAGAACACTGTGGACGGGAGACAAGGATGAAGAGAACACTGTGGATGGGAGACAAGGGGGGAGAGAAGACTGTGGACGGGAGACAAGGGGGGGGAGAAGACTGTGGACTGGAGACAAGGATGAAGAGAACACTGTGGACGGGAGACAAGGATGAAGAGAACACTGTGGACGGGAGACAAGGGGGGAGAGAACACTGTGGACGGGAGACAAGGGGGAGAGAACACTGTGGACTGGAGACAAGGGGTTAGAGAACACTGTGGACGGGAGACAAGGATGAAGAGAACACTGTGGACTGGAGACAAGGATGAAGAGAACACTGTGGACGGGAGACAAGGATGAAGAGAAGACTGTGGACTGGAGACAAGGATGAAGAGAACACTGTGGACGGGAGACAAGGATGAAGAGAAGACTGTGGACTGGAGACAAGGATGAAGAGAACACTGTGGACTGGAGACAAGGATGAAGAGAACACTGTGGACGGGAGACAAGGGGGAGAGAACACTGTGGACGGGAGACAAGGATGAAGAGAACACTGTGGACGGGAGACAAGGATGAAGAGAAGACTGTGGACTGGAGACAAGGATGAAGAGAACACTGTGGATGGGAGACAAGGGGGAGAGAACACTGTGGACGGGAGACAAGGATGAAGAGAACACTGTGGACGGGAGACAAGGATGAAGAGAAGACTGTGGACTGGAGACAAGGATGAAGAGAACACTGTGGACGGGGGACAAAGAGGGAGAGAACACTGTGGACGGGAGACAAGGGGGAGAGAACACTGTGGACTGGGGACAAGGGGGGAGAGAACACTGTGGACTGGGGACAAAGAGGGAGAGAACACTGCGGACGGGAGACAAGGGGGAGAGAACACTGAGGACGGGAGACAAGGGGGAGAGAACACTGTGGACGGGAGACAAGGATGAAGAGAACACTGTGGACGGGAGACAAGGGGGGAGAGAACACTGTGGACGGGGGACAAGGGGGAGAGAACACTGTGGACGGGAGACAAGGGGGAGAGAACACTGTGGATGGGAGACAAGGGGGGAGAGAACACTGTCGACGGGAGACAAGGATGAAGAGAACACTGTGGACGGGAGACAAAGAAGGAGAGAACACTGCGGACGGGAGACAAGGGGGAGAGAACACTGTGGACGGGAGACAAGGGGGAGAGAACACTGTGGATGGGAGACAAGGGGGAGAGAACACTGTCGACGGGAGACAAGGATGAAGAGAACACTGTGGACTGGGGACAAAGAGGGAGAGAACACTGCGGACGGGAGACAAGGGGGAGAGAACACTGTGGACGGGAGACAAGGGGGAGAGAACACTGTGGATGGGAGACAAGGGGAGAGAACACTGTGGACGGGAGACAAGGGGAGAGAACACTGTGGATGGGAGACAAGGATGAAGAGAACACTGTGGATGGGAGACAAGGGGGAGAGAAGACTGTGGACTGGAGACAAGGGGAGAGAACACTGTGGACGGGAGACAAGGATGAAGAGAACACTGTGGACGGGAGACAAGGGGGAGAGAAGACTGTGGACTGGAGACAAGGGGGAGAGAACACTGTGGACGGGAGACAAGGATGAAGAGAACACTGTGGACGGGAGACAAGGGGAGAGAAGACTGTGGACTGGAGACAAGGGGGAGAGAACACTGTGGACGGGAGACAAGGGGGAGAGAACACTGTGGACGGGAGACAAGGGGGAGAGAACACTGTGGATGGGAGACAAGGGGGAGAAGACTGTGGATGGGAGACAAGGGGAGAAAAACTGTGGATGGGAGACAAGGGGGAGAGAAGACTGTGGACTGGAGACAAGGGGGAGAGAACACTGTGGATGGGAGACAAGGATGAAGAGAACACTGTGGATGGGAGACAAGGGGGAGAGAAGACTGTGGACTGGAGACAAGGGGGAGAGAACACTGTGGACGGGAGACAAGGATGAAGAGAACACTGTGGATGGGAGACAAGGGGGAGAGAAGACTGTGGACTGGAGACAAGGGGAGAGAACACTGTGGACGGGAGACAAGGATGAAGAGAACACTGTGGACTGGAGACAAGGGGGAGAGAAGACTGTGGACGGGAGACAAGGGGGAGAGAAGACTGTGGACGGGAGACAAGGGGGAGAGAAGACTGTGGATGGGAGACAAGGGGGAGAGAAGACTGTGGACTGGAGACAAGGGGGAGAGAACACTGTGGACGGGAGACAAGGATGAAGAGAACACTGTGGACGGGAGACAAGGGGGAGAGAACACTGTGGACGGGAGACAAGGATGAAGAGAACACTGTGGACGGGAGACAAGGGGGAGAGAACACTGTGGACGGGAGACAAGGACGGAGAGAACACTGTGGACGGGAGACAAGGATGAAGAGAACACTGTGGACGGGGGACAAGGGGGAGAGAACACTGTGGACTGGGGACAAAGAGGGAGAGAACACTGTGGACTGGAGACAAGGGGGAGAGAACACTGTGGACGGGAGACAAGGATGAAGAGAACACTGTGGACTGGGGACAAAGAGGGAGAGAACACTGTGGACGGGAGACAAGGGGGAGAGAACACTGTGGACGGGAGACAAGGGGGAGAGAACACTGTGGATGGGAGACAAGGGGGAGAGAACACTGTCGACGGGAGACAAGGATGAAGAGAACACTGTGGACTGGAGACAAGGGGGGAGAGAACACTGTGGACGGGAGACAAGGGGGGAGAGAACACTGTGGACGGGAGACAAGGGGAGAGAACACTGTGGACGGGAGACAAAGATGAAGAGAACACTGTGGACGGGAGACAAGGATGAAGAGAACACTGTGGATGGGAGACAAGGGGGAGAGAAGACTGTGGACGGGAGACAAGGGGGAGAAGACTGTGGACTGGAGACAAGGATGAAGAGAACACTGTGGACGGGAGACAAGGATGAAGAGAACACTGTGGACGGGAGACAAGGGGGGAGAGAACACTGTGGACGGGAGACAAGGGGGAGAGAACACTGTGGACTGGAGACAAGGGGTTAGAGAACACTGTGGACGGGAGACAAGGATGAAGAGAACACTGTGGACTGGAGACAAGGATGAAGAGAACACTGTGGACGGGAGACAAGGATGAAGAGAAGACTGTGGACTGGAGACAAGGATGAAGAGAACACTGTGGACGGGAGACAAGGATGAAGAGAAGACTGTGGACTGGAGACAAGGATGAAGAGAACACTGTGGACTGGAGACAAGGATGAAGAGAACACTGTGGACGGGAGACAAGGGGGAGAGAACACTGTGGACGGGAGACAAGGATGAAGAGAACACTCTGGACGGGAGACAAGGATGAAGAGAAGACTGTGGACTGGAGACAAGGATGAAGAGAACACTGTGGACGGGGGACAAACAGGGAGAGAACACTGTGGACGGGAGACAAGGGGGAGAGAACACTGTGGACTGGGGACAAGGGGGGAGAGAACACTGTGGACTGGGGACAAAGCGGGAGAGAACACTGCGGACGGGAGACAAGGGGGAGAGAACACTGTGGACGGGAGACAAGGGGGAGAGAACACTGTGGACGGGAGACAAGGATGAAGAGAACACTGTGGATGGGAGACAAGGGGGGAGAGAACACTGTGGACGGGGGACAAGGGGGAGAGAACACTGTGGACGGGAGACAAGGGGGAGAGAACACTGTGGATGGGAGACAAGGGGGGAGAGAACACTGTCGACGGGAGACAAGGATGAAGAGAACACTGTGGACGGGAGACAAGGATGAAGAGAACACTGTGGACGGGAGACAAGGGGGAGAGAACACTGTGGACGGGAGACAAGGACGGAGAGAACACTGTGGACGGGAGACAAGGATGAAGAGAACACTGTGGACGGGGGACAAGGGGGAGAGAACACTGTGGACTGGGGACAAAGAGGGAGAGAACACTGTGGACTGGAGACAAGGGGGAGAGAACACTGTGGACGGGAGACAAGGATGAAGAGAACACTGTGGACTGGGGACAAAGAGGGAGAGAACACTGCGGACGGGAGACAAGGGGGAGAGAACACTGTGGACGGGAGACAAGGGGGAGAGAACACTGTGGATGGGAGACAAGGGGGGAGAGAACACTGTCGACGGGAGACAAGGATGAAGAGAACACTGTGGACTGGAGACAAGGGGGAGAGAACACTGTGGACGGGAGACAAGGGGGAGAGAACACTGTGGACGGGAGACAAGGGGAAGAACACTGTGGACGGGAGACAAAGATGAAGAGAACACTGTGGACGGGAGACAAGGGGGAGAGAACACTGTGGACGGGAGACAAGGGGAGAGAACACTGTGGACGGGAGACAAAGATGAAGAGAACACTGTGGACGGGAGACAAGGGGGAGAGAACACTGTGGACGGGAGACAAGGGGAGAGAACACTGTGGACGAGACAAAGATGAAGAGAACACTGTGGACTGGAGACAAGGGGGAGAGAACACTGTGGACGGGAGACAAGGGGGAGAGAACACTGTGGACGGGAGACAAGGGGGAGAGAACACTGTGGACGGGAGACAAAGATGAAGAGAACACTGTGGACGGGAGACAAGGATGAAGAGAACACTGTGGATGGGAGACAAGGGGGAGAGAAGACTGTGGACGGGAGACAAGGGGGAGAAGACTGTGGACTGGAGACAAGGATGAAGAGAACACTGTGGACGGGAGACAAGGATGAAGAGAACACTGTGGACGGGAGACAAGGGGGAGAGAACACTGTGGACGGGAGACAAGGGGAGAGAACACTGTGGACTGGAGACAAGGGGTTAGAGAACACTGTGGACGGGAGACAAGGATGAAGAGAACACTGTGGACTGGAGACAAGGATGAAGAGAACACTGTGGACGGGAGACAAGGATGAAGAGAACACTGTGGACTGGAGACAAGGATGAAGAGAACACTGTGGACGGGAGACAAGGATGAAGAGAAGACTGTGGACTGGAGACAAGGATGAAGAGAACACTGTGGACTGGAGACAAGGATGAAGAGAACACTGTGGACGGGAGACAAGGGGGAGAGAACACTGTGGACGGGAGACAAGGATGAAGAGAACACTGTGGACGGGAGACAAGGATGAAGAGAAGACTGTGGACTGGAGACATGGATGAAGAGAACACTGTGGATGGGAGACAAGGGGGAGAGAACACTGTGGACCGGAGACAAGGATGAAGAGAACACTGTGGACGGGAGACAAGGATGAAGAGAAGACTGTGGACTGGAGACAAGGATGAAGAGAACACTGTGGACGGGGGACAAACAGGGAGAGAACACTGTGGACGGGAGACAAGGGGGAGAGAACACTGTGGACTGGGGACAAGGGGGAGAGAACACTGTGGACTGGGGACAAAGCGGAGAGAACACTGCGGACGGGAGACAAGGGGAGAGAACACTGTGGACGGGAGACAAGGGGAGAGAGAACACTGTGGACGGGAGACAAGGATGAAGAGAACACTGTGGACGGGAGACAAGGGGGAGAGAACACTGTGGACGGGGACAAGGGGGAGAGAACACTGTGGACGGGAGACAAGGGGGAGAGAACACTGTGGATGGGAGACAAGGGGGAGAGAACACTGTCGACGGGGACAAGGATGAAGAGAACACTGTGGACGGGAGACAAAGAAGGAGAGAACACTGCGGACGGGAGACAAGGGGAGAGAACACTGTGGACGGGAGACAAGGGGAGAGAACACTGTGGATGGGAGACAAGGGGGAGAGAACACTGTCGACGGGAGACAAGGATGAAGAGAACACTGTGGACTGGGGACAAAGAGGGAGAGAACACTGCGGACGGGAGACAAGGGGGAGAGAACACTGTGGACGGGAGACAAGGGGAGAGAACACTGTGGATGGGAGACAAGGGGAGAGAACACTGTGGACGGGAGACAAGGGGGAGAGAACACTGTGGATGGGAGACAAGGATGAAGAGAACACTGTGGATGGGAGACAAGGGGGAGAGAAGACTGTGGACTGGAGACAAGGGGGAGAGAACACTGTGGACGGGAGACAAGGATGAAGAGAACACTGTGGACGGGAGACAAGGGGGAGAGAAGACTGTGGACTGGAGACAAGGGGGAGAGAACACTGTGGACGGGAGACAAGGATGAAGAGAACACTGTGGACGGGAGACAAGGGGAGAGAAGACTGTGGACTGGAGACAAGGGGGAGAGAACACTGTGGACGGGAGACAAGGGGGAGAGAACACTGTGGACGGGAGACAAGGGGGAGAGAACACTGTGGATGGGAGACAAGGGGGAGAAGACTGTGGATGGGAGACAAGGGGGAGAGAAAACTGTGGATGGGAGACAAGGGGGGAGAGAAGACTGTGGACTGGAGACAAGGGGGAGAGAACACTGTGGATGGGAGACAAGGATGAAGAGAACACTGTGGATGGGAGACAAGGGGGAGAAAGACTGTGGACTGGAGACAAGGGGGAGAGAACACTGTGGACGGGAGACAAGGATGAAGAGAACACTGTGGATGGGAGACAAGGGGGAGAGAAGACTGTGGACTGGAGACAAGGGGGAGAGAACACTGTGGACGGGAGACAAGGATGAAGAGAACACTGTGGACTGGAGACAAGGGGGAGAAAGACTGTGGACGGGAGACAAGGGGGAGAGAAGACTGTGGACGGGAGACAAGGGGGGAGAGAAGACTGTGGATGGGAGACAAGGGGGGAGAGAAGACTGTGGACTGGAGACAAGGGGGGAGAGAACACTGTGGACGGGAGACAAGGATGAAGAGAACACTGTGGACGGGAGACAAGGGGGAGAGAACACTGTGGACGGGAGACAAGGATGAAGAGAACACTGTGGACGGGAGACAAGGGGAGAGAACACTGTGGACGGGAGACAAGGACGGAGAGAACACTGTGGACGGGAGACAAGGATGAAGAGAACACTGTGGACGGGGGACAAGGGGGAGAGAACACTGTGGACTGGGGACAAAGAGGGAGAGAACACTGTGGACTGGAGACAAGGGGGAGAGAACACTGTGGACGGGAGACAAGGGGGAGAGAACACTGTGGACGGGAGACAAGGATGAAGAGAACACTGTGGACTGGGGACAAAGAGGGAGAGAACACTGCGGACGGGAGACAAGGGGGAGAGAACACTGTGGACGGGAGACAAGGATGAAGAGAACACTGTGGACTGGGGACAAAGAGGGAGAGAACACTGTGGACGGGAGACAAGGGGGGAGAGAAGACTGTGGACTGGAGACAAGGTGGGAGAGAACACTGTGGACGGGAGACAAGGATGAAGAGAACACTGTGGATGGGAGACAAGGGGGAGAGAAGTCTGTGGACTGGAGACAAGGGGGAGAGAACACTGTGGACGGGAGACAAGGATGAAGAGAACACTGTGGACGGAGACAAGGGGGAGAGAAGACTGTGGATGGGAGACAAGGGGAGAAAGACTGTGGACGGAGACAAGGGGGAGAGAAGACTGTGGATGGGAGACAAGGGGGAGAGAAGACTGTGGACTGGAGAAAAGGGGGAGAGAACACTGTGGACGGAGACAAGGATGAAGAGAACACTGTGGACGGGAGACAAGGGGAGAGAACACTGTGGACGGGAGACAAGGGGAGAGAAGACTGTGGACTGGAGACAAGGATGAAGAGAACACTGTGGACGGGAGACAAGGGGAGAGAACACTGTGGATGGGAGACAAGGGGGAGAGAACACTGTGGACGGGAGACAAGGGGGAGAGAACACTGTGGACGGGGACAAGGATGAAGAGAACACTGTGGACTGGGGACAAAGAGGGAGAGAACACTGTGGATGGGAGACAAGGGGGGAGAGAACACTGTGGATGGGAGACAAGGGGGGAGAGAACACTGTGGACGGGGGACAAAGAGGGAGAGAAGACTGTGGACGGGAGACAAAGAGGCAGAGAACACTGTGGACGGGAGACAAGGATGAAGAGAACACTGTGGACTGGGGACAAAGAGGGAGAGAACACTGTGGACTGGGGACAAAGAGGGAGAGAACACTGTGGACGGGAGACAAGGGGGGAGAGAACACTGTGGACGGTGGACAAAGAGGGAGAGAACACTGTGGACGGGAGACAAGGGGGGAGAGAACACTGTGGACGGGAGACAAAGAGGCAGAGAACACTGTGGACTGGAGACAAGGGGGGAGAGAAGACTGTGGACGGGGACAAAGAGGGAGAGAACACTGTGGACGGGAGACAAGGGGGAGAGAACACTGTGGACTGGGGACAAAGAGGCAGAGAACACTGTGGACGGGAGACAAGGATGAAGAGAACACTGTGGACTGGGGACAAAGAGGGAGAGAACACTGCGGACGGGAGACAAGGGGGAGAGAACACTGTGGACGGGAGACAAGGGGGAGAGAACACTGTGGACGGGAGACAAGGATGAAGAGAACACTGTGGACTGGGGACAAAGGGAGAGAACACACGGGAGACAAGGGGAGAGAACACTGTGGACGGAGACAAGGGGAGAGAACACTGTGGATGGGAGACAAGGGGGAGAGAACACTGTGGACGGGAGACAAGGATGAAGAGAACACTGTGGATGGGAGACAAGGGGGGAGAGAAGACTGTGGACTGGAGACAAGGGGGGAGAGAACACTGTGGACGGGAGACAAGGATGAAGAGAACACTGTGGACGGGAGACAAGGATGAAGAGAACACTGTGGACGGGAGACAAGGGGGAGAGAAGACTGTGGACTGGAGACAAGGGGGGAGAGAAGACTGTGGACTGGAGACAAGGATGAAGAGAACACTGTGGACGGGAGACAAGGGGGAGAGAACACTGTGGATGGGAGACAAGGGGGAGAGAACACTGTGGACGGGAGACAAGGGGGGAGAGAACACTGTGGACGGGGGACAAGGATGAAGAGAACACTGTGGACTGGGGACAAAGAGGGAGAGAACACTGTGGATGGGAGACAAGGGGGGAGAGAACACTGTGGATGGGAGACAAGGGGGGAGAGAACACTGTGGACGGGGGACAAAGAGGCAGAGAACACTGTGGACGGGAGACAAAGAGGCAGAGAACACTGTGGACGGGAGACAAGGATGAAGAGAACACTGTGGACTGGGGACAAAGAGGGAGAGAACACTGTGGACTGGGGACAAAGAGGGAGAGAACACTGTGGACGGGAGACAAGGGGGGAGAGAACACTGTGGACGGTGGACAAAGAGGAGAGAACACTGTGGACGGGAGACAAGGGGGGAGAGAACACTGTGGACGGGAGACAAAGAGGCAGAGAACACTGTGGACTGGAGACAAGGGGGGAGAGAAGACTGTGGACGGGGGACAAAGAGGGAGAGAACACTGTGGACGGGAGACAAGGGGGAGAGAACACTGTGGACTGGGGACAAAGAGGCAGAGAACACTGTGGACGGGAGACAAGGATGAAGAGAACACTGTGGACTGGGGACAAAGAGGGAGAGAACACTGCGGACGGGAGACAAGGGGGAGAGAACACTGTGGACGGGAGACAAGGGGGAGAGAACACTGTGGACGGGAGACAAGGATGAAGAGAACACTGTGGATGGGGGACAAAGAGGAGAGAACACACTGCGGACGGGAGACAAGGGGAGAGAACACTGTGGACGGGAGACAAGGGGGAGAGAACACTGTGGATGGGAGACAAGGGGGAGAGAACACTGTCGGGGAGACAAGGATGAAGAGAACACTGTGGATGGGAGACAAGGGGAGAGAAGACTGTGGACTGGAGACAAGGGGGAGAGAACACTGTGGACGGGAGACAAGGATGAAGAGAACACTGTGGACGGAGACAAGGATGAAGAGAACACTGTGGACGGGAGACAAGGGGGGAAGACTGTGGACTGGAGACAAGGGGGAGAGAAGACTGTGGACTGGAGACAAGGGGGAGAGAACACTGTGGACGGGAGACAAGGGGAGAAGACTGTGGACTGGAGACAAGGGGGGAGAGAACACTGTGGACGGGAGACAAGGGGAGAGAAGACTGTGGACGGGAGACAAGGGGGAGAGAACACTGTGGACGGGAGACAAGGGGGAGAGAACACTGTGGATGGGAGACAAGGGGGAGAAGACTGTGGATGGGAGACAAGGGGGAGAGAAACTGTGGATGGGAGACAAGGGGGAGAGAAGACTGTGGACTGGAGACAAGGGGGAGAGAACACTGTGGATGGGAGACAAGGATGAAGAGAACACTGTGGATGGGAGACAAGGGGAGAGAAGACTGTGGACTGGAGACAAGGGGGAGAGAACACTGTGGTCGGGAGACAAGGATGAAGAGAACACTGTGGATGGGAGACAAGGGGGAGAGAAGACTGTGGACTGGAGACAAGGGGGAGAGAACACTGTGGACGGGAGACAAGGATGAAGAGAACACTGTGGACGGGAGACAAGGGGGGAGAGAAGACTGTGGACGGGAGACAAGGGGGGAGAGAAGACTGTGGACGGGAGACAAGGGGGGAGAGAAGACTGTGGATGGGAGACAAGGGGGGAGAGAAGACTGTGGACTGGAGACAAGGGGGGAGAGAACACTGTGGACGGGAGACAAGGATGAAGAGAACACTGTGGACGGGAGACAAGGGGGAGAGAACACTGTGGACGGGAGACAAGGATGAAGAGAACACTGTGGACGGGAGACAAGGGGGAGAGAACACTGTGGACGGGAGACAAAGATGAAGAGAACACTGTGGACGGGAGACAAGGATAAAGAGAACACTGTGGACTGGGGACAAGGGGGAGAGAACACTGTGAACGGAAGACAAGGGGGAGAGAACACTGTGGACGGGAGACAAGGGGGAGAGAAGACTGTGGACTGGAGACAAGGGGGGAGAGAACACTGTGGACGGGAGACAAGGATGAAGAGAACACTGTGGACGGGGACAAGGATGAAGAGAACACTGTGGACTGGGGACAAAGAGGGAGAGAACACTGTGGATGGGAGACAAGGGGGAGAGAACACTGTGGATGGGAGACAAGGGGGAGAGAACACTGTGGACGGGGGGACAAAGAGGGAGAGAACACTGTGGACGGGAGACAAGGGGGGAGAGAACACTGTGGACGGTGGACAAAGAGGGAGAGAACACTGTGGACGGGAGACAAGGGGAGAACACTGTGGACGGGAGACAAAGAGGCAGAGAACACTGTGGACTGGGGACAAGGGGGAGAGAACACTGTGGACGGAAGACAAGGGGGAGAACACTGTGGACGGGAGACAAGGGGGAGAGAAGACTGTGGACTGGAGACAAGGGGGGAGAGAACACTGTGGACGGGAGACAAGGATGAAGAGAACACTGTGGACTGGGGACAAAGAGGGAGAGAACACTGTGGACGGGAGACAAGGGGAGAGAACACTGTGGACGGGAGACAAAGAGGCAGAGAACACTGTGGACGGGAGACAAGGGGGAGAAGACTGTGGACTGGAGACAAGGGGGGAGAGAACACTGTGGACGGGAGACAAGGATGAAGAGAACACTGTGGACGGGAGACAAGGGGGAGAGAACACTGTGGATGGGAGACAAGGGGGAGAGAACACTGTGGACGGGAGACAAGGATGAAGAGAACACTGTGGACTGGGGACAAAGAGGGAGAGAAGACTGTGGACGGGAGACAAGGATGAAGAGAACACTGTGGACGGGGGACAAAGAGGGAGAGAAGACTGTGGACGGGAGACAAAGAGGCAGAGAACACTGTGGACGGGAGACAAGGGGGGAGAGAACACTGTGGACGGGAGACAAAGAGGCAGAGAACACTGTGGACGGGAGACAAAGAGGCAGAGAACACTGTGGACGGGAGACAAAGAGGCAGAGAACACTGTGGACGGGAGACAAGGATGAAGAGAACACTGTGGACGGGAGACAAGGGGGAGAGAGACTGTGACTGGAGACAAAGAGGAGAGAACACTGTGGACGGGAGACAAGGGGGAGAGAAGACTGTGGACTGGAGACAAGGGGGAGAGAACACTGTGGACGGGAGACAAGGGGGAGAGAACACTGTGGATGGGAGACAAGGATGAAGAGAACACTGTGGATGGGAGACAAGGGGGAGAGAAGACTGTGGACTGGAGACAAGGGGGAGAGAACACTGTGGTCGGGAGACAAGGATGAAGAGAACACTGTGGATGGGAGACAAGGGGAGAGAAGACTGTGGACTGGAGACAAGGGGGAGAGAACACTGTGGACGGGAGACAAGGATGAAGAGAACACTGTGGACGGGAGACAAGGGGGAGAGAAGACTGTGGACGGGAGACAAGGGGAGAGAAGACTGTGGACGGGAGACAAGGGGAGAGAAGACTGTGGATGGGAGACAAGGGGGAGAGAAGACTGTGGACTGGAGACAAGGGGAGAGAACACTGTGGACGGGGACAAGGATGAAGAGAACACTGTGGACGGGAGACAAGGGGAGAGAACACTGTGGACGGGAGACAAGGATGAAGAGAACACTGTGGACGGGAGACAAGGGGAGAGAACACTGTGGACGGGAGACAAAGATGAAGAGAACACTGTGGACGGGAGACAAGGATAAAGAGAACACTGTGGACTGGGGACAAGGGGACACTGTGAACGGAAGACAAGGGGGAGAGAACACTGTGGACGGGAGACAAGGGGAGAGAAGACTGTGGACTGGAGACAAGGGGAGAGAACACTGTGGACGGGAGACAAGGATGAAGAGAACACTGTGGACGGGGACAAGGATGAAGAGAACACTGTGGACTGGGGACAAAGAGGGAGAGAACACTGTGGATGGGAGACAAGGGGGAGAGAACACTGTGGATGGGAGACAAGGGGGAGAGAACACTGTGGACGGGGACAAAGAGGAGAGAACACTGTGGACGGGAGACAAGGGGAGAGAACACTGTGGACGGTGGACAAAGAGGGAGAGAACACTGTGGACGGGAGACAAGGGGGAGAGAACACTGTGGACGGGAGACAAAGAGGCAGAGAACACTGTGGACTGGGGACAAGGGGAGAGAACACTGTGGACGGAAGACAAGAGAACACTGTGGACGGGAGACAAGGGGGAGAGAAGACTGTGGACTGGAGACAAGGGGGAGAGAACACTGTGGACGGAGACAAGGATGAAGAGAACACTGTGGACTGGGGACAAAGAGGAGAGAACACTGTGGACGGGAGACAAGGGGGGAGAGAACACTGTGGACGGGAGACAAAGAGGCAGAGAACACTGTGGACGGGAGACAAGGGGGGAGAGAAGACTGTGGACTGGAGACAAGGGGGGAGAGAACACTGTGGACGGGAGACAAGGATGAAGAGAACACTGTGGACGGGAGACAAGGGGGAGAGAACACTGTGGATGGGAGACAAGGGGGAGAGAACACTGTGGACGGGAGACAAGGATGAAGAGAACACTGTGGACTGGGGACAAAGAGGGAGAGAAGACTGTGGACGGGAGACAAGGATGAAGAGAACACTGTGGACGGGGGACAAAGAGGGAGAGAAGACTGTGGACGGGAGACAAAGAGGCAGAGAACACTGTGGACGGGAGACAAGGGGGGAGAGAACACTGTGGACGGGAGACAAAGAGGCAGAGAACACTGTGGACGGGAGACAAAGAGGCAGAGAACACTGTGGACGGGAGACAAAGAGGCAGAGAACACTGTGGACGGGAGACAAGGATGAAGAGAACACTGTGGACGGGAGACAAGGGGGGAGAGAAGACTGTGGACTGGAGACAAAGAGGGAGAGAACACTGTGGACGGGAGACAAGGGGGGAGAGAAGACTGTGGACTGGAGACAAGGGGGAGAGAACACTGTGGACGGGAGACAAGGGGGAGAGAACACTGTGGACGGGAGACAAGGGGAGAGAACACTGTGGACGGGAGACAAGGGGAGAGAAGACTGTGGACTGGAGACAAGGGGGAGAGAACACTGTGGATGGGAGACAAGGGGGAGAGAACACTGTGGACGGGAGACAAGGGGGAGAGAACACTGTGGATGGGAGACAAGGATCAAGAGAACACTGTGGA
The DNA here is from genome assembly GCF_034236695.1 of Oncorhynchus nerka. Lineage (NCBI taxonomy): Eukaryota > Metazoa > Chordata > Actinopteri > Salmoniformes > Salmonidae > Oncorhynchus > Oncorhynchus nerka. The sequence goes on along the minus strand of NC_088418.1, from coordinate 1,935,578 downwards.
CGGGAGACAAGGGGGAGAGAACACTGTGGACGGGAGACAAGGGGGAGAGACCACTGTGGATGGGAGACAAGGATGAAGAGAACACTGTGGATGGGAGACAAGGGGGAGAGAAGACTGTGGACTGGAGACAATGGGGGAGAGACCACTGTGGACGGGAGACAAGGATGAAGAGAACACTGTGGATGGGAGACAAGGGGGAGAGAAGACTGTGGACGGGAGACAAGGGGGAAAGAAGACTGTGGACGGGAGACAAGGGGGAGAGAAGACTGTGGATGGGAGACAAGGGGGAGAGAAGACTGTGGACTGGAGACAAGGGGGAGAGAACACTGTGGACGGGAGACAAGGATGAAGAGAAGACTGTGGACTGGAGACAAGGGGGAGAGAACACTGTGGACGGGGACAAGGGGGAGAGAACACTGTGGACGGGAGACAAGGGGGAGAGAACACTGTGGATGGGAGACAAGGATGAAGAGAACACTGTGGATGGGAGACAAGGGGGAGAGAAGACTGTGGACTGGAGACAAGGGGGAGAGAACACTGTGGACGGGAGACAAGGGGGAGAGAACACTGTGGATGGGAGACAAGGGGGAGAGAACACTGTGGACGGGAGACAAGGGGGAGAGAAGACTGTGGACTGGAGACAAGGGGGAGAAAGACTGTGGACTGGAGACAAGGGGGAGAGAACACTGTGGACGGGAGACAAGGATGAAGAGAACACTGTGGATGGGAGACAAGGGGGAGAGAAGACTGTGGACTGGAGACAAGGGGGAGAGAACACTGTGGACGGGAGACAAGGGGGAGAGAACACTGTGGATGGGAGACAAGGGGGAGAGAACACTGTGGATGGGAGACAAGGGGAGAGAACACTGTGGACGGTGGACAAGGGGAGAGAACACTGTGGACGGGAGACAAGGGGGAGAGAACACTGTGGACGGGAGAAAAGGATGAAGAGAACACTGTGGACTGGAGACAAGGGGGAGAGAAGACTGTGGACGGGAGACAAGGGGGAGAGAACACTGTGGACTGGAGAAAATGATGAAGAGAACACTGTGGACGGGGGACAAGGGGGAGAGAAGACTGTGGACTGGAGACAAGGGGGAGAGAACACTGTGGACGGGGGACAAGGGGGAGAGAACACTGTGGACGGGAGACAAGGGGAGAGAAGACTGTGGACGGGAGACAAGGGGGAGAGAAGACTGTGGACGGGAGACAAGGGGGAGAGAAGACTGTGGATGGGAGACAAGGGGGAGAGAACACTGTGGACGGGAGACAAGGATGAAGAGAACACTGTGGATGGGAGACAAGGGGGAGAGAAGACTGTGGACTGGAGACAAGGGGGAGAGAACACTGTGGACGGAGACAAGGGGGAGAGAACACTGTGGATGGGAGACAAGGGGGAGAGAACACTGTGGATGGGAGACAAGGGGAGAGAACACTGTGGACGGTGGACAAGGGGGGAGAGAACACTGTGGACGGGAGACAAGGGGGGAGAGAACACTGTGGACGGGAGAAAAGGATGAAGAGAACACTGTGGACTGGAGACAAGGGGGGAGAGAAGACTGTGGACGGGAGACAAGGGGGGAGAGAACACTGTGGACTGGAGACAAGGATGAAGAGAACACTGTGGATGGGAGACAAGGGGGGAGAGAACACTGTGGATGGGAGACAAGGATGAAGAGAACACTGTGGACGGGAGACAAGGACGGAGAGAAGTCTGTCAATTATCTCTCCTTCTTCCCAAAGTGTGCACTTGTTCACTTCCCTTCACTGATATGAAAGGAAATTACTTGTATAAAAAAGATTGTGGAAACTCCCAGTGGTCTAAAGTTCTTAAGTAAAAATACTTGAAAGGATTGGACCCTTTTTTCAATTTTCGCCTAAAGTAAAATACCCAAATCGAACTGCCTGTCACTCAGGACCTGAAGCAAGGATATGCATATTCTTGATATCATTTGAAAGGAAACACTTTGAAGTTTGAGGAAAAGTGAAATTAATGTAGGAGAATATAACACATTTGATCTGATATAAGATAATACAAACCAAAAAAAACATGAATCTTTGAAATGCAAGAGAAAGGCCATAATTTATTATTGCAGTTTAGACGCAATGTAGATTTTGGCCACTAGATGGCAGCAGTGTGTGTGTAAAGTTTCAGATTGATCCAGTGAAGCATTTCAATACTGGGCAATATTTTTTATCTAGTCTGCTCAAATGTGCCAAATTGGTCAATTGATATATTTTCGAGTACATACCTATAGAGAACATACAAAAATGAACACGCTATGGTAATACAACATGTTAGTTTACACACTCCCAGGAATGTCATACATGATGGATCATTAGCAAATACACTAACTAACTTTCACACATCTAGATGGCCGGGCGGGGTGGATATGGATATGGAGCCAGAGACATCAGGGGATCAAACTGTAGAACCCAGTTCCTACATTTGAACATAAAAATTGATTTTATCAACAAATCTATGTACATTTTTATCTCTGGGATTCTCAGGATGACACATCAGAGCAAAATTACTGAATGTATCAAAGAGTACTGAAGCTGCCAGTAATGAAGCTGCCAGTTGAGGACTTGTGAGGCATCTGTTTCTCAAACTAGACACTCTAATGTACTTGTCCTCTTGCTCAGTTGTGCACTGGGGCCTCCCACTCCTTTTTCTATTCCGGTTAGGGCCAATTTGCGCTGTTCTGTGAAGGGAGTAGTACACAGCGTTGTAAGAGATCTTCAGTTTCTTGGCAGTTTCTCGCATGGAATAGCCTTCATTTCTCAGAACAAGAATAGACTGACGAGTTTCAGAAGGAAGTTCCTTTTTTCTGGCCATTTTGAGCCTGAAATGAGCTAATCATCATGTAATAATCGCTGATGCTCCAAATACTCAACTAGTCTAAAGAAGGCCCGTTTTAACGCTTCTTTAATCAGGACAACAGCTTTCAGCTGAGCTAACATAATTGCAAAAGGGTTTTCTAATGATCAATTAGCCTTTTAAAATGACAAACTTGGATTAGCTAGCACAACGTGCCATTGGAACACAGGAGTTATTAGGAAATGGAAGACATACAAGACCACTGATAATCTCCCTCGATCTGGGGCTCCACGCAAGATCTCGCCCCGTGGGGTCAAAATGATCACAAGAACGGTGAGCAAAAATCCCAGAACCACACGGGGGGGACCTAGTGAATGACCTGCAGAGAGCTGGGACCAAAGTAGCAAAACCTACCATCAGTAACACACTGCGCCGCCAGGGACTCAAATCCTGCAGTGCCAGACGTGTCCCCCTGCTTAAGCCAGTACATGTCCAGGCCCATCTGAAGTTTGCTAGAGAGCATTTGGATGATCCAGAAGAAGACTGGGAGAATGTCATATGGTCAGATGAAACCAAAATATAACTTTTTGGTAAAAACTCAACTCGTCGTGTTTGGAGGACAAAGAATGCTGAGTTGCATCCCCAAAGCATGGGGGGAAACATCATGCTTTGGGGCTGTTTTTCTGCAAAGGGACCAGGACGACTGATCTGTGTAAAGGAAAGAATGAATGTATCGTGAGATTTTGAGTGAAAACCTCCTTCCATCAGCAAAGGCATTGAAGATGAAATGTGGCTGGGTCTTTCAGCATGACAATGATCCCAAACACACCGCCCGGGCAACGAAGGAGTGGCTTCGTAAGAAGCATTTCAAGGTCCTGGAGTGGCCTAGCCAGTCTCCAGATCTCAACCCCATAGAAAATCTTTGGGGGGAGTTGAAAGTCCGTGTTGCCCAGCAACAGCCCCAAAACATCACTGCTCTTGAAGAGATCTGCATGGAGGAATGGGCCAAAGTACCAGCAACAGCGTGTGAAAACCTTGTGAAGACTTACAGAAAACGTTTGACCTCTGTCATTGCCAACAAAGGGTATATAACAAAGTATTGAGATAAACTTTTGTTATTGACCAAATACTTATTTTCCACCATAATTTGCAAATAAATTCATTAAAAATCCTACAATGTGAATTTCTGGATTTTTTTCTTCTAATTTTGTCTGTCATGGTTGAAGTGTAGCTATGATGAAAATTACAGGCCTCTCTCATCTTTTTAAGTGGGAGAACTTGCACAATTGGTGGCTGACTAAATACTTTTTTGCCCCCACTGTATATCTTTT
>NC_088418.1:1903926-1928926 GCF_034236695.1 Oncorhynchus nerka | reverse complement strand
TGACAAGGTAAAAATCTGTCGTTCTGCCCCTGAACAAGGCAGTTAACCCACTGTTCCCTGGTAGGCTGTCATTGAAAATAAGATGTTGTTCTTAACTGACCTAGTTAAATAAAGGATAGATAAACATGGAGTCTTGCTACAGCGTTCTCCTTCTGTCTATTTTACTGTGGAATAAATCATTCATATTCTGAATTTAATAACGTTCTCAAATAGGTGTTTCTTTTTGTCCAGGTGTGAAAGGGCAGTGTGGAGTGCAATAGCTATTGCATCATCTGTGGATCTGTTAGGGCGGTATGCAAATTAGACTGGGTCTAGGGTTTCTGGGATAATGATGTTGATGTGAGCCATTACCAGCCTTTCAAAGCACTTCATGGCTACGGACGTGAGTGCTACGTGTCTGTAGTCATTTAGGCAGGTATCCTTTGTGTTCTTGGGCACAGGGACTATGGTGTTCTGCTTGAAATAAAACATGTTGGTATTTGTAACGGGTGTGCAAGTTCAGGGAGTGAGTGTTTTAATAAATAAACAAAATATACACGCAACACAAACAAACGCATCGGCATGGAAACAGAGGCAATAACACCAGAGGAAAGAACCAAGAGGAGAGACAGATATAGAGAAGATAATCAAGGAGGTGATGGAGTCCAGGTGAGTGACAGATATAGAGAAGATAATCAAGGTGGTGATGGAGTCCAGGTGAGAGACAGATATAGAGAAGATAATCAAGGTGGTGATGGAGTCCAGGTGAGAGACAGATATAGAGAAGATAATCAAGGAGGTGATGGAGTCCAGGTGAGTGACAGATATAGAGAAGATAATCAAGGAGGTGATGGAGTCCAGGTGAGTGACAGATAGAGGGAAGATAATCAAGGAGGTGATGGAGTCCAGGTGAGTGTCATGAGGTACAGTGAAGACACTGGTCAGCGCACGGTACACGTCCTGGTAATCCGTCTGGCCCTGCGGCTTTGTGAATGTAGACCTGCCTAAAAGTCTTACTAACATTGGCTGCGGAGAGCGTGATCACACAGTCTTCCAGAACAGCTGGCGCTCTGCATGTTTCAGGGTTATTTTCCTCGAAGTGAGCATTGAAGTAGTTTAGCTCATCTGGTAGGCTCATGTCACTGGGCAGCTCTCGGCTGTGCTTCCGTTGTAGTCTGTAATGGTTTGCAAGCCCTGTCACATCTGACGTGCGTCAGAACTGGTGAGTACGATTCGATCTTAGTCCTGTATTGATGCTTTGCCTGTTTGATGGTTCGTCGGAGGGATTTCTTATAAGCTTCAGGGTTAGAGTCCTGCTCCTTGAAAGCGGCAGCTCTAGCCTTTAGCTCAGTGCGGATGTTGCCTGTAATCCATGGCTTCTGGTTAGGGTATGTACGTACAGTCACTGTGGGGACAACGTCATCAATGCACTTATTTATGAAGCCAGTGACTGATGTGGTGTACTCCTCAATGCCATCGGAAGAATCCCGGAACATATTCCAGTCTGTGATAGAAAAACAGTAAGCAGGAATCAGGAGGATAGAATTGTGGTCAGATTTGCCAAATGGAGGGCGAGGGAGTGCTATGTTCACGTCTCTGTGTGTAGAGTGGTCTTACTAACATTCAGAGATTTTTCCCTCTGGTTACACATTTAACATGCTGATAGAAATTTGGTGAAACCTATTTAAGTTTCCCTGCATTAAAGTCCCCGGCCACTAGGAGCGCCGCCTCTGGATGAGCATTTTCCTGTTTGCTTATGGCGGAAAATAGCTCATTGAGTGTGGTTTTAGTGCCAGCATCGGTCTGTGGTGGAATGTAGACAGCTGCAAAAAATAGAACAGAAACAGCAGTCAGGACCCTCAGCAGGTGGCTTGGATGACGGTGTGTGTTTGTGTGCGTGTGTGGATGTCTATTCCGTAGTAAAATAGATTTTCCCCTGAACTACCTGAACCAGCTCTCAGTCACGCCAGAAAAATGTAATTAAAGGCAGTAAACAAACATTAGTAGAGGGTGCAGGGCGAGGGGGGGAGGAGGAGATAGGAATGGGGTAGACAAGGGTGGAGGTGGGAATAGGGTTAGGAGGGAGGATGGGTGGGAGAGGGGTAGGAGGGGGAAATTGGAGTAGACGGAGAGGGATGGGGGGGCAGGAAGGGAGGAGGGGGAGGAAAGGGAAGACAGGGTCATAAACTAACACAGAGTCATGACTCAGCACGAGGGGGAGGAGGGGGAAGACAGGGTAATAAACTAACACAGAGTCATGACTCAGCACGAGTGGGGAGGAAGGGGAAGACAGGTTAATAAACTAACAAAGAGTCATGACTCAGCACGAGGGGGGAGGAGGGGGAAGACAGGGTAATAAACTAACACAGAGTCATGACTCAGCACGAGGGGGGAGGAGGGGGAAGACAGGGTAATAAACTAACACAGAGTCATGACTCAGCACGAGGGGGGAGGAGGGGAAGACAGGGTAAAACACTAACACAGAGTCATGACTCAGCACGAGGGGGGAGGAAGGGGAAGACAGGGTAATAAACTAACACAGAGTCATGACTCAGCACTTTCGACCTCCATTTATTTTCAGCTGAAGTCAATGACTCCTCCCCCCCCCCCACCTCGCCTCACCACTGTGCAGTTCAATGCAGACACTTTCCCTTTTACTGCAGTAGCGTGCAGCTCTCTTTCTCTCTCTCTCCACAGCCTCAGGAATCAGGTCATGAGGAATGTAAGGGAATGTCATATGTGTCTGAAGTCTATAATGAACTCATTTGAGGTCAGGATGTCCACAAGCACTTCCTGCTTTGAGGTCAATGGTAAAAACAAATTAGGTACCCAATTCCTGTCCTGGGTCATGTGACTCACCTTCAAAGTGTTTTTGATTATTGATTTCTGTTAAATTTGTCTCATAAACTAGGCGTGCGCTTTAACAGCTGATTAATTGCCACGAAGAATGTTATAATTGCCGTTTTAATGCAGAAGCCAAAGGTGGTTTAAAACTGCGTTCACTGAGCGAGAGAGAGGAGCTGCATGCTGTGTGCCCTTAACCTAGAGTCAATATCATCTCCCCCGGGGAAATACAATTAGCATAATGTTTCAACTAGAGATATAATTGGCTGTGTCTCATCCACTACATCCTCCAATGTCGGCCTTCCTCATCTGCACTGGAAGGTGACTGAAGTGCAGCTGTGTTTGTTAGACCGTGAAACATCCCAAAAATCAGTCTCCTCACGATAACGTCTGTAGCGTCCAAACGGTTTGGCCGACAAACTACATTCACTGATCTACAGACCTCATGATGTCAAAGGGGAATTTTGTTCATAGAATGTTATTTTAAATAAGTTCAGTACAACACACAGATTCAACGACAAAGACCAAGAAGGTTTTTCAACGCCTCACAAAGTAGGGCACTGATACATATGTAAAACAAAAAATGGGGAAAAAATGGACGCTGAATATTCCAAACCATGCATCCTATTCACAAACAAGGCACTTAAAGTAATACTGAAAAATTATCTACAAAATCAACTTTGTGTCCTAATTACAAACCCTTATGTTTGTTGCAAATCCAACACAACACATCACGGAGTACCCCTCGTCATATTTTCAGTCATAGTGGTGGCTGCATCATGTTATGGGTATGCTTGTCATCAACATATACTAGGGAGATTTTGGGGGGGGATAAAAAGAAATGGAATACAGCTATAAGCATAAGCAAAATCCTAGAGGAAAATCTGGTTCACTCTGCTTTCCAACAGACACTGGGAGACAAATTCACCAAATCTTCATTGGGGTTGCTTTCGAAGACGACATTTAATGTTCCTGAATGGGTTGGTTACGGTTTGGACTTAAATTGGCTTGAAAAGCTATGGCATGACTTGAAATGTCTGTCTAACAATGATCAACAATCAACTTGACAGAGCATGACTGAGAATTAAAAAAATAGCAATGGGCAAGTATTGTACAATGCAGGTGTGCAAAGCTCTTGGAAACTTACCCAAAAAGACTCACAGCTGTAATCGACGCCAAAGGTGCTTCAACAAAATATTGACTCCGGTGTGTGAATATTTAGGTAAATTAGATATTTCTGTATTTCCTTTTCAATAAATTTGATAACATTTCTGAAGACACGTTTTCACATTGTCATTATGAGGTGTTGTGTGTAGATGGGTATAAAATAAAATATTTAATCCATTTTGAATTCAGGCTGTAACACAAAATGTGAAATAAGTTCAGGGGTATAAATACTTTCTGAAGGCTCTGCATATGGAAAAGGTGTATATCACTATGTCCGTGGGAGCTACGGTTACACTATCATATCACTATGTCCGTGGGAGCTACTATCAGGCCCAGAATATATTCATTGTTCCCCTGGTGTTGTCACATGAGAGGATGATACGAGGAGGTGGAGGAGGAGGAGGAGGAAGAGGAAAGAGCAGCTTTTCAACTAACTGCATCCTCTGTATGCATAAGCACCCACACACAGTTAATGTAGGGATATTAAACATGAACGTAGGGTTGAATGAGATCATGTCTGTGGTGCATATAATACAGCCAGCTGTTCCAGGGTGATATTAGATGCTGTCAGATATGATGTCATGTCATCCTGGAACAGAAGACACTCTTTCCTGTTGAGGTTCCAGTTTAACGTGTGGTTTTTATTAGGGGGATTGGACTTGGATGTTAAGCAAAAAACAAAACAAAAAAAGATCACTTCAGGTGTTTTAAAATTCAATGAATCCAGGCTCCCATTTTGATGTCACTTGTTAAATCCACTTCAATCAGTGTAGATGAAGGGGGTGGGGTGGGGGGGGGGGGTCCGGGCGGGGTTATGGTCCGGGCGGGGCAAATCAGTGTGATCACGCTCTCCGTAGCCGATATGAGTAAGACCTTTAAACAGGTCACATTCACAAGTCCGCAGGGCCAGACGGATTACCAGGACGTGTACTCCGAGCATGCGCTGACCAACAGTCAAGTGTCTTCACTGACATTTTTAACCAGTCTGTAATACGTACATGTTTCAAGCAGACCACCATAGTCCCTGTGCCCAATAACAACAAGGTAACCTGGCTAAATGACTACCAACCCGTAGCACTCACGTCTGTAGCCATGAAGTGCTTTGCAAGGCTTGTCATGGATCTCATCAACACCATCATCCCAGAAACCCTAGACCCACTCCAATTTGCATACCGTGCACTGCACACTGCCCTTTCAAACCTGGACAAAAGGAACACCTATGTGAGAATGCTGTTCATTGACTACAGCTCAGTGTTCAACACCATAGTGCCCTCAAAAGCTCATCACTAAGCTAAGGACCCTGGGACTAAACACCTCCCTCTGCAACTGGTTCCTGGACTTCCTGACGTGCTGCCCCAAGGTGGTAAGGGTAGGCAACAACACATCTGCCACGCTGATCCTCAAAAGAGAGGTTCCTCAGGGGTTCGTGCTTAGTCCCCTCCTGTGCTTCAGGACAACAATCTCACCCTCGATGTCAGAAAAACCAAGGAGGTGATCGTGCACTACTGGCACCTCACATTCACTACAGGCACTACTGACACCTCACTACCTATACCTCACACTCACTCCTGACACCTCATACTCACTCTGACACCTGACACTCACTACTGACACTTCACACTCACGACTGACACCTGAAACTCACTACTGGCACCTCATACTCACTACTGACACCTCACTACTGACACCTCACTACCTATACCTCACACTCACTCCTGACACCTCATACTCACTACTACTTCCGGGTTGGAGCGAGCGGTCGCATCCGCACTTCGGTCCGCAGGTAGTATAACTTTTCATTACATTTCATTACATTTCATTATAGTACAACGGTTTGATTTGTCTAATCTTAGCAATTTCTTCTTAGCTAGCTACATAGCCGTCTTTGTATCAAAGATAATTGCGTAATTATCGTATTTCGTCGTCCTAACGTAGTCTACACTGCTATCTGCCCAGCAGCTAGCCAGCTAGCAAACGTCCACCGTCTACCGAATAGCAGCACTGTAGAAACTATTACACTCAACTGAACGACTTGATTAGTGTAGTGTTAGCTAGCTACATAGTTGTCTTTGCTGTCTTCGTATCCAAGATAATTGTGTAGTTTAGAGTGTGTAGTCTTAGAGTGATTATCTTAATTTACAGAGGTTAGCTAGCCAGCTATTTGTCGTCCTTAACGTAGGAGACACTGCTAGCTAGCCAACAGCTAGCCAACGTCTACCGAATAGAACTTCCGCACTCAACAACCCGGTCGCATTCCGCTTCGCTCCACAGGTAGTATCACATTTTCATTTCATTTCATTACATACAGTACAACGGTTTGATTTGTTTGATCGTAGCTAGCTACATAGCTAGCTACATAGCCGTCTTTGTATCAAAGATAATTGTGTAGTCTAGAGCGATTTTCTAGGTTAGCTAGCCAGCTATTGTCGTTCTTTTAACGCAACGTAACGTAATCAACACTGCTAGCTAGCCAGCTAGCCCCCGAATAGCAGCACTGTAGAAACTATTACACTCAACGGAACGACTTGATTAGTGTAGTGTCAACAACGCAGCCACTGCCAGCTAGCCTACAAAGTCAACAACGCAGCCACTGCCAGCTAGCCTACTTCAGCAGTACTGTATCATTTGAATCATTTTAGTCAATAAGATTCTTGCTACGTAAGCTTAACTTTCTGAACATTCGAGACGTGTAGTCCACTTGTCATTCCAATCTCCTTTGCATTAGCGTAGCCTCTTCTGTAGCCTGTCAACTATGTGTCTGTCTATCCCTGTTCTCTCCTCTCTGCACAGACCATACAAACGCTCCACACCGCGGCCACCCTAATCTGGTGGTCCCAGCGCGCACGACCCACGTGGAGTTCCAGGTCTCCGGTAGCCTGTGGAACTGCCGATCTGCGGCCAACAAGGCAGAGTTCATCTCAGCCTATGCCTCCCTCGACTTCTTGGCACTGACGGAAACTTGGATCACCACAGATAACATTGCTACTCCTACTGCTCTCTCTTCGTCCGCCCACGTGTTCTCGCACACCCCGAGAGCTTCTGGTCAGCGGGGTGGTGGCACCGGGATCCTCATCTCTCCCAAGTGGTCATTCTCTCTTTCTCCCCTTACCCATCTGTCTATCGCCTCCTTTGAATTCCATGCTGTCACAGTTACCAGCCCTTTCAAGCTTAACATCCTTATCATTTATCGCCCTCCAGGTTCCCTCGGAGAGTTCATCAATGAGCTTGATGCCTTGATAAGCTCCTTTCCTGAGGACAGCTCACCTCTCACAGTTCTGGGCGACTTTAACCTCCCCACGTCTTTGACTCATTCCTCTCTGCCTCCTTCTTTCCACTCCTCTCCTCTTTTGACCTCACCCTCTCACCTTCCCCCGTACTCACAAGGCAGGCAATACGCTCGACCTCATCTTTACTAGATGCTGTTCTTCCACTAACCTCATTGCAACTCCCCTCCAAGTCTCCGACCACTACCTTGTATCCTTTTCCCTCTCGCTCTCATCCAACACTTCCCACACTGCCGCTACTCGGTTGGTATCGCGCCGTCCCAACCTTCGCTCTCTCTCCCCCGCTACTCTCTCCTCTTCCATCCTATCATCTCTTCCCTCTGCTCAAACCTTCTCCAACCTATCTCCTGATTCTGCCTCCTCAACCCTCCTCTCCTCCCTTTCTGCATCCTTTGACTCTCTATGTCCCCTATCCTCCAGGCCGGCTCGGTCCTCCCCTCCCGCCTCCGTGGCTCGACGACTCATTGCGAGCTCACAGAACAGGGCTCCGGGCAGCCGAGCGGAAATGGAGGAAAACTCGCCTCCCTGCGGACCTGGCATCCTTTCACTCCCTCTTCTCTACATTTTCCTCTTCTGTCTCTGCTGCTAAAGCCACTTTCTACCACTCTAAATTCCAAGCATCTGCCTCTAACCCTAGGAAGCTCTTTGCCACCTTCTCCTCCCTCCTGAATCCTCCTCCCCCCCCCCTCCTCCCTCTCTGCAGATGACTTCGTCAACCATTTTGAAAAGAAGGTCGACGACATCCGATCCTCGTTTGCTAAGTCAAACGATACCGCTGGTTCTGCTCACACTGCCCTACCCTGTGCTCTGACCTCTTTCTCCCCTCTCTCTCCAGATGAAATCTCGCGTCTTGTGACGGCCGGCCGCCCAACAACCTGCCCGCTTGACCCTATCCCCTCCTCTCTTCTCCAGACCAGTTCCGGAGACCTTCTCCCTTACCTCACCTCGCTCATCAACTCATCCCTGACCGCTGGCTACGTCCCTTCCATCTTCAAGAGAGCGAGAGTTGCACCCCTTCTGAAAAAACCTACACTCGATCCCTCTGATGTCAACAACTACAGACCAGTATCCCTTCTTTCTTTTCTCTCCAAAACTCTTGAACGTGCCGTCCTTGGCCAGCTCTCCCGCTATCTCTCTCAGAATGACCTTCTTGATCCAAATCAGTCAGGTTTCAAGACTAGTCATTCAACTGAGACTGCTCTTCTCTGTATCACGGAGGCGCTCCGCACTGCTAAAGCTAACTCTCTCTCCTCTGCTCTCATCCTTCTAGACCTATCGGCTGCCTTCGATACTGTGAACCATCAGATCCTCCTCTCCACCCTCTCCGAGTTGGGCATCTCCGGCGCGGCCCACGCTTGGATTGCGTCCTACCTGACAGGTCGCTCCTACCAGGTGGCGTGGCGAGAATCTGTCTCCTCACCACGTGCTCTCACCACTGGTGTCCCCCAGGGCTCTGTTCTAGGCCCTCTCCTATTCTCGCTATACACCAAGTCGCTTGGCTCTGTCATAACCTCACATGGTCTCTCCTATCATTGCTATGCAGACGACACACAATTAATCTTCTCCTTTCCCCCTTCTGATGACCAGGTGGCGAATCGCATCTCTGCATGTCTGGCAGACATATCAGTGTGGATGACGGATCACCACCTCAAGCTGAACCTCGGCAAGACGGAGCTGCTCTTCCTCCCGGGGAAGGACTGCCCGTTCCATGATCTCGCCATCACGGTTGACAACTCCATTGTGTCCTCCTCCCAGAGCGCTAAGAACCTTGGTGTGATCCTGGACAACACCCTGTCGTTCTCAACTAACATCAAGGCGGTGGCCCGTTCCTGTAGGTTCATGCTCTACAACATCCGCAGAGTACGACCCTGCCTCACACAGGAAGCGGCGCAGGTCCTAATCCAGGCACTTGTCATCTCCCGTCTGGATTACTGCAACTCGCTGTTGGCTGGGCTCCCTGCCTGTGCCATTAAACCCCTACAACTCATCCAGAACGCCACAGCCCATCTGGTGTTCAACCTTCCCAAGTTCTCTCACTTCACCCCGCTCCTCTGCTCTCTCCACTGGCTTCCAGTTGAAGCTCGCATCCGCTACAAGACCATGGTGCTTGCCTACGGAGCTGTGAGGGGAACGGCACCTCAGTACCTCCAGGCTCTGATCAGGCCCTACACCCAAACAAGGGCACTGCGTTCATCCACCTCTGGCCTGCTCGCCTCCCTACCACTGAGGAAGTACAGTTCCTGCTCAGCCCAGTCAAAACTGTTCGCTGCTCTGGCCCCCCAATGGTGGAACAAACTCCCTCACGACGCCAGGACAGCGGAGTCAATCACCACCTTCCGGAGACACCTGAAACCCCACCTCTTTAAGGAATACCTAGGATAGGATAAAGTAATCCTTCTCACCCCCCCACCCCTTAAAAGATTTAGATGCACTATTGTAAAGTGGCTGTTCCACTGGATGTCATAAGGTGAATGCACCAATTTGTAAGTCGCTCTGGATAAGAGCGTCTGCTAAATGACTTAAATGTAAATGTAAATGTAATACTCACTACTGACACCTGACACTCACTACTGACACTCGCACTCACTACTGACACTTCACACTCACTACTGACACCTCACACTAACTACTGACACTTCACACTCACGACTGACACCTCATACTCACTACTGACACCTGACACTCACTACTGACACCTCACACTCACTACTGACAACTCAAACTCACGACTGACACCTCACTACTGACACCTCACACTCACTACTGACACCTAACGCTCACTACTGACACCTCACACTCACTACTGGCACCTCATACTCACTACTGACACCTCACACTCACTACTGGCACCTCATACTCACTACTGACACCTCACACTCACTACTGACACCTCACACTCACTACTGGCACCTCATACTCACTACTGACACCTCACACTCACTACTGACACCTCAAACTCACTACTGACACCTCACACTCACTACTGACACCTCAAACTCACTACTGACACCTCACACTCACTACTGACACTTCACACTCAGTACTGACACCTCACACTCAGTACTGACACCTCACACTCACTACTGACACTTCACACTCACTACTGACACCTCAAACTCACTACTGACACCTCACACTCACTACTGACACTTCACACTCACTATTGACACCTCAAACTCACTACTGACACCTCACACTCACTACTGACACCTCAAACTCACTACTGGCACTAGCGGCTACTCTTCCTGGGGTTTATTATGGATCCCCATTAGTTCCTGTTGCCAAGGCAGCAGCTACAATTCCTGAGGTTTATTATGGATTCCCATTAGTTCCTGCCAAGGCAGCGGCTACTCTTCCTGGGGTTTATTATGGATCCCCATTAGTTCCTGCCAAGGCAGCGGCTACTCTTCCTGGGGTTTATTATGGACTCCCATTAGTTCCTGCCAAGGCAGCATCTACTCTTCCTGGGGTTTATTATGGATCCCCATTAGTTCCTGCCAAGGCAACAGCTACTCTTCCTGGGGTTTATTATGGATCCTCATTAGTTCCTGCCAAGGCAGCGGCTACTCTTCCTGGGGATTATTATGGATTCCTATTAGTTCCTGCCAAGGCAGTGGCTACTCTTCCTGGGGTTTATTATGGATCCCCATTAGTTCCTGCCAAGGCAGCAGCTACTATTCCTGAGGTTTATTATGGATTCCCATTAGTTCCTGGTAAGTCAGCGGCTACTCTTCCTGGGGTTTATTATGGATCCCCATTAGTTCCTGTCAAGGCAGCAGCTATTCTTCCTGGGGTTTATTATGGATCCCCATTAGTTCCTGCCAAGGCAGCAGCTACTCTTCCTGGGGTTTATTATGGATCCCCATTAGTTCCTGCCAAGGCAGCAGCTACTCTTCCTGGGGTTTATTATGGATCCCCATTAGTTCCTGCCAAGGCAGCGGCTACACTTCCTGGGGTTTATTATGGATCCCCATTAGTTCCTGCCATGGCAGCAGCTACTCTTCCTGGGGTTTATTATGGATTCCCATTAGTTCCTGCCAAGGCAGCAGCTACTATTCCTGAGGTTTATTATGGATTCCCATTAGTTCCTGCCAAGGCAGCAGCTACTATTCCTGAGGTTTATTATGGATTCCCATTAGTTCCTGCCAAGGCAGCAGCTACTATTCCTGAGGTTTATTATGGATCCCCATTAGTTCCTGCCAAGGCAGCAGCTACTATTCCTGAGGTTTATTATGGATTCCCATTAGTTCCTGCCAAGGCAGCGGCTACTCTTCCTGGGGTTTATTATGGATCCCCATTAGTTCCTGCCAAGGCCGAAGCTACTCTTCCTGGGGTTAATTATGGATCACCATTAGTTCCTGCCAAGGCAGCGGCTACTCTTCCTGGGGTTTATTATGGATCCCCATTAGTTCCTGGCAAGGCAGCAGCTACTCTTCCTGGGGTTTATTATGGATCCCCATTAGTTCCTGCCAAGGCCGAAGCTACTCTTCCTGGGGTTAATTATGGATCACCATTAGTTCCTGCCAAGGCCGAAGCTACTCTTCCTGGGGTTAATTATGGATCACCATTAGTTCCTGCCAAGGCAGTAGCTACTCTTCCTGGGGTTTATTATGGATCCCCATTAGTTCCTGCCAAGGCCGAAGCTACTCTTCCTGGGGTTAATTATGGATCACCATTAGTTCCTGCCAAGGCAGCAGCTACTCTTCTTGGGGTCCAGCAAAATTAAGACAGTTATATAAAATGTAAAAAAACAACAACATTACAATACATTCACAACAGATTTCACAACATGTTAAGTCTGTTCCCTCAGGCCACTACTCTACTCCTCTCTAGTAGAGCCTTCTACCACATGATTACAACACAACATGAATGTGTACGTGTGTATACTGTATGTTATCATGTGTCTGTACCAGTGTCTCTCTTCCCAGTCCTGCTGTTCCATAGGGTTTATTTTTATCTGTTTTTAAAGTCCCATTTTACTGTTGATATCAGTTACCTGATGTGGAATAGAGTTCCATGTGGTCATGGCTCTATGTAGTCCTGTGCACCTCCCCATAATCTGTTCTGGACTTCGGGACTGTGAATAGACCTCTGGTGGCATGTCCTGTGGGGTATGCATGGGTATCTGAGCTGTGTGCTAGTTGTTAAAAACAGACAGCTCGGTGCATTCAACATGTCAATACCTCTCACAAATACCAGTAGTGATGAAGTCAATGAAGTCAATCTCTCCTCCACTTTGAGCCAGGAGAGAAAGACATACATACATATTATTAATGTTAGCTCTCAGTGTACAGTTAAAGGCCAGCTGTGCTGCCCTGTTCTGAGCCAATTGTAATTTTCTTGTCCCTTGTTGTGGCACCTGATCACACTGCTGAACAGTGTGACCAAACTAGGGCCTGTAGTACCTGCCTTGTTGACAGTGTTGTTAAGAAGGTAGAAACTAGGGCCTGTAGGACCTGCCTTGTTGACAGTGCTGTTAAGAAGGTAGAAACTAGGGCCTGTAGGACCTGCCTTGTTGACAGTGTTGTTAAGAAGGCAGAAACTAGGGCCTGTAGGACCTGCCTTGTTGACAGTGTTGTTAAGAAGGTAGAAACTAGGGCCTGTAGGACCTGCCTTGTTGATAGTGTTGTTAAGAAGGCAGAAACTAGGGCCTGTAGGACCTGCCTTGTTGATAGTGTTGTTAAGAAGGTAGAAACTAGGGCCTGTAGGACCTGCCTTGTTGACAGTGCTGTTAAGAAGGTAGAAACTAGGGCCTGTAGGACCTGCCTTGTTGACAGTGTTGTTAAGAAGGCAGAAACTAGGGCCTGTAGGACCTGCCTTGTTGACAGTGTTGTTAAGAAGGTAGAAACTAGGGCCTGTAGGACCTGCCTTGTTGATAGTGTTGTTAAGAAGGTAGAAACTAGGGCCTGTAGGACCTGCCTTGTTGATAGTGTTGTTAAGAAGGCAGAAACTAGGGCCTGTAGGACCTGCCTTGTTGATAGTGTTGTTAAGAAGGTAGAAACTAGGGCCTGTAGGACCTGCCTTGTTGACAGTGTTGTTAAGAAGGTAGAAACTAGGGCCTGTAGGACCTGCCTTGTTGATAGTGTTGTTAAGAAGGTAGAAACTAGGGCCTGTAGGACCTGTCTTGTTGATAGTGCTGTTAAGAAGGTAGAAACTAGGGCCTGTAGGACCTGCCTTGTTGAAAGTGTTGTTAAGAAGGTAGAAACTAGGGCCTGTAGGACCTACCTTCTTCATAGCATTGTTAAGAAGGCAGAGCAGTGCTTTATTATGGACAGACTTCTCCCCATCTTAGCTACTGTTGCATCAATATGTTTTGACCATGACAGTTTACAATCCAGGGTCACTCCAAGTAACAGGTGTCCTGCTATTCTGGGGTGGAATGACTTTTGCCTCACTCAAGTCCTGAGGACACACACTTTTCTATAGGCTTAGATTAAAGAGATGGCTCAAATGAATGGCAATATCGTCCGCTATCATCCACATTCATTTTCCATCCAAACCCCTCTATGGGAAAGATGAGAATCTCGTGAACACAATGGTTTAGGAACTACTTTGGCCACCCTGTAAACTACAAATCATAGTATTGTCAGGAATACTTTCGGGCAATACATGCGTTTGGGCAAAGATGCAAATGTATCTATTTTTTCAAAAATACATTTAAACTCAGTTTTTCACAATTCCTGACATTTAATCCTAGTAAAAATTCCCTGTCCTAGGTCAGTTATGATCACCACTTTATTTTAAGAATGTGAAATGTCAGAATAATAGTAGAGAGAATGATTTATTTCAGCTTTTATTTCTTTCATCACATGGACCTGTTTCCCAGTGGGTCAGAAGTTTACATACACTCAAGTATTTGGTTGCATTACCTTTGAATTGTTTAACTTGGGTCAAACGTTTCAGGTAGCCTTCCACAAGCTTCCCACAATAAGTTGGTTGAATTTTGTGTCAAAACGCCTGGAGCGGTGGGTGTGGAGTCAAACGCAGAGAGCAGAGGATACTGGGAAAACCTGATTTTATTTCGGTTTCCTATGTGAACGCCCAAAACAACAGATGAAAAATTATCACAAAATGTCCAACCCAACACAGGGCACAAACGGACAGGAACACTACATGCACAACCTGACTAACAGAAAACAAGCCTGCACAAAAACAGGCTTAAATAGACTGAATCAAAAAACAAAATAAGAGAAAGGTGCAACCAATAAGACCAAACAAACAGAAAAGGAAAAGGGGATCAGTGGCAGCTAGTAGACCGGCGACGACGACCGCCGAGCGCCGCCCGAACAAGGAGAGGAGTCACCTTCGGTGGCAGCTAGTAGACCGGCGACGACGACCGCCGAGCGCCGCCCGAACAAGGAGAGGAGTCACCTTCGGTGGCAGCTAGTAGGCCGGCGACGACGAGCGCCGAGCGCCGCCCGAACAAGAAGAGGAGTCACCTTCGGTGGCAGCTAGTAGGCCGGCGACGACGACCGCCGAGTGCCACCCGAACAAGGAGAGGAGTCACCTTCGGTGGCAGCTAGTAGACCGGCGACGACCACCGCCGAGCGCCGCCCGAACAGGCAGGGGAGCCACCTTCGGTGGCAGCTAGTAGACCGACGACGATGACCGCAGAGCGCCGCCCAAACAGGAAGGGGAGCCACCTTCGGTGGCAGCTAGTAGACCGGAAACGAAGACCGCTGAGCGCCACCCGAACAGGCAGGGGAACCACCTTCGGAGGGAGTCATGACATTTTGGCCCATTCCTCCTGACAGAGTTTTGGGTAGCCTTCCACAAGCTGGTGTAACTGAGTCAGGTTTGCAGGCCTCCTTGCTCACACACACTTTTTCAGTTCTGCCCACAAATGTGATTAATTGCAAATTTGCTTAAAAAAAAGTTTTTAGCTCCTGTCCTTAATAATAATAATAACTGTCCATGACTAGGTCAGAGGAGACCCCTGTCCTTAATAGTAATAATAACTGTCCATGACTAGGTCAGAGGAGACCCCTGTCCTTAATAATAATAATAATAATAATAACTGTCCATGACTAGGTCAGAGGGGACCCCTGTCCTTAATAATAATAATAATAATAACTGTCCATGACTAGGTCAGAGGAGACCCCTGTCCTTAATAATAATAATAATAATAACTGTCCATGACTAGGTCAGAGGAGACCCCTGTCCTTAATAATAATAATAACTGTCCATGACTAGGTCAGAGGAGACCCCTGTCCTTAATAATAATAATAACTGTCCATGACTAGGTCAGAGGAGACCCCTGTCCTTAATAATAATAATAATAACTGTCCATGGCTAGGTCAGAGGAGACCCCTGTCCTTAATAATAATAACTGTCCATGACTAGGTCAGAGGAGACCCCTGTCCTTAATAATAATAACTGTCCATGACTAGGTCAGAGGGGACCCCTGTCCTTAATAATAATAATAATAATAACTGTCCATGACTAGGTCAGAGGAGACCCCTGTCCTTAATAATAATAATAACTGTCCATGACTAGGTCAGAGGAGACCCCTGTCCTTAATAATAATAACTGTCCATGACTAGGTCAGAGGAGACCCCTGTCCTTAATAATAATAATAACTGTCCATGACTAGGTCAGAGGAGACCCCTGTCCTTAATAATAATAATAACTGTCCATGACTAGGTCAGAGGAGACCCCTGTCCTTAATAATAATAATAACTGTCCATGACTAGGTCAGAGGAGACCCCTGTCCTTAATAATAATAATAATAATAACTGTCCATGGCTAGGTCAGAGGAGACCCCTGTCCTTAACAATAATAACGTGGCTCCTTGATGTCATTGTGTTATTTATAAAATACAGAGGAGGACATTGCTGAGAGATTGACTGACGTTCTATTTCAGAACCAGATGAAAGCCGGGGTGTGGGTGGAGGGTTTAATCCCAGCCCTGTATAACTACAACATGTAGTTTACCACAGAGAGACATGGGGAAGTACCCAAAACACCAACAGCCACGCAGTGCTAAAAAGGAAACGATACCGAAACAGCGGATCTGCGTTCCAAATGGCACCCTATGGTCCATAGGGCTTTGGTCAAAAGTAGTGCACTATATAGTGAATAGACTGGCATTTGGGACTCGGCCAGAACACCAAAATATAGCTCTTGGAAATGATTAGTCCCTGATGTCATAGAAGGGACATTTTGTTACTTGTCAGACACAGTGAGTGGGTTGATTGGTACAACAGGAAGTATGCATCCGGAATGGCACCGCATGACCTACACAGCACATTTATTGGTGTTAAAATCTGGGTGTTTTGATTCTAGTGGGGTTAACACCAGTGTTATATCTGAGTGTTGAGTCTAGTGGGGTTAACACCAGTGTTATATCTGAGTGTTGATTCTAGTGGGGTTAACACCAGGATTATATCTGAGTGTTGATTCTAGTGGGGTTAACACCAGTGTTATATCTGAGTGTTGATTCTAGTGGGGTTAACAACACTGTGGGATGACTCGTTTATAGCCATATTTCTGTCTTCATCAGGGTCCCAAACACTGTGGGATGACTCGTTTATAGCCATATTTCTGTCTTCATCAGGGTCCCAAACACTGTGGGATGACTCGTTTATAGCCATATTTCTGTCTTCATCAGGGTCCCAAACACTGCGGGATGACTCGTTTATAGCCATATTTCTGTCTTCATCAGGGTCCCAAACACTGTGGGATGACTCGTTTATAGCCATATTTCTGTCTTCATCAGGGTCCCAAACACTGCGGGATGACTCGTTTATAGCCATATTTCTGTCTTCATCAGGGTCCCAAACACTGCGGGATGACTCGTTTATAGCCATATTTCTGTCTTCATCAGGGTATAATCACAAACACTGTGGGATGACTCGTTTATAGCCATATTTCTGTCTTCATCAGGGTCCCAAACACTGCGGGATGACTCGTTTATAGCCATATTTCTGTCTTCATCAGGGTCCCAAACACTGCGGGATGACTCGTTTATAGCCATATTTCTGTCTTCATCAGGGTCCCAAACACTGTGGGATGACTCGTTTATAGCCATATTTCTGTCTTCATCAGGGTCCCAAACACTGCGGGATGACTCGTTTATAGCCATATTTCTGTCTTCATCAGGGTCCCAAACACTGCGGGATGACTCGTTTATAGCCATATTTCTGTCTTCATCAGGGTCCCAAACACTGCGGGATGACTCGTTTATAGCCATATTTCTGTCTTCATCAGGGTCCCAAACACTGCGGGATGACTCGTTTATAGCCATATTTCTGTCTTCATCAGGGTCCCAAACACTGCGGGATGACTCGTTTATAGCCATATTTCTGTCTTCATCAGGGTCCCAAACACTGCGGGATGACTCGTTTATAGCCATATTTCTGTCTTCATCAGGGTCCCAAACACTGTGGGATGACTCGTTTATAGCCATATTTCTGTCTTCATCAGGGTCCCAAACACTGCGGGATGACTCGTTTATAGCCATATTTCTGTCTTCATCAGGGTCCCAAACACTGTGGGATGACTCGTTTATAGCCATATTTCTGTCTTCATCAGGGTCCCAAACACTGCGGGATGACTCGTTATAGCCATATTTCTGTCTTCATCAGGGTCCCAAACACTGCGGGATGACTCGTTTATAGCCATATTTCTGTCTTCATCAGGGTCCCAAACACTGCGGGATGACTCGTTTATAGCCATATTTCTGTCTTCATCAGGGTCCCAAACACTGTGGGATGACTCGTTTATAGCCATATTTCTGTCTTCATCAGGGTATAATCACAAGCGGGATGACTCGTTTATATAGTGTCAAAAGACACAGGTGTCTGTAATCATGGCCAAGAGTGGCCTAATATCATTGGTAAATAATCAAATATTAAAATGTCATACAAAGAACAGCATACAAACAACAAATGGATAGCATACGATCATAGATTAATTTAACTACACAAGTTTACAAACAATTACAATGGCAAAGTCACAATAATCACAAGAATGGCTTCAGATCAAAGTCTACCCCACCCACGGGGGAGCCAGGTCCAGCCAATCGGAATGACCTGCTAAAATATGGGTAACGTTTAAATTAACATAACAGTCTGCAGCTCAGCAATAAATAGCAGCGTGTGATTATCAAATAAATGTTTTTTATTCTCCACTGTTTTCGTCAAAACTCTGTAGTGGTAAATTGTTGGCTTTAGTAGCCTATAATCAGTTGAGAGAGAGAGGGGGGAGGTATTTCCCCATTATATATTTATTTGTGGTTTCAAAGCAAATCAAGATCTTTTCAGATGACAAGCAAATAAATGTTTAGAATTCCTTTCGTTTACGTAGCAGACTTCAAATGGACTCATTTTGACACTTAAGACTTTTTTTTTTTTAAATGCCTTTTCTCTATTTAATTGCCATGCTCTGTTATCCAAAAGCAGTGAACAAAATGAATGGGTGAAAAACTTGAAGAAATATGCAACTAAAAACAAAAAAGGAGGACAGCATCTTAGTGGGTAGTGTGCCACAAAGAGTGTGAAATAGACGACATTTAATTCAACAACGCCATGGTTTACAGCCTAATAAGGAAATACCAAAATCAGCGGGAGCATTTTACAACACACGGTCTGTAAAAGCACATGATCAAAAGATCTTTGGACAAAATTGACAACAGGATTCTGATAGAGTGATACAGGCATCGGCACACATCTTCGTAGATAGCTGCTTAGCAATTCCGAAGCATTGCCTTGGAGCTCCGGTATCAAACATAACATCACTAGGAATTACTAACCACTTGACAAACCAGCTCATGGTGACTTTCAGGTCCGATGTGGCCCACGAGCCAAGATAACTAGGCAGTAACTAAAGACCTCATGAAATGAATAACATATGGTCATAAAGAGTTTACTTTAAACTCAAACACATTCACTTAGGTAGTCACTTGGTGAAGGTTTCAGGACAGCAGGTTATTGAATGCAGTCTCTATCGAACACAGTCATCTCAACCATTCACTTAGGCAGTCACTTGGTGAAGGTTTCAGGACAGCAGGTTATTGAATGCAGTCTCTATCGAACACAGTCATCTCAACCATTCACTTAGGCAGTCACTTGGTGAAGGTTTCAGGACAGCAGGTTATTGAATGCAGTCTCTGAACACAGTCATCTCAAATTCACTTAGGCAGTCACTTGGTGAAGGTTTCAGGACAGCAGGTTATTGAATGCAGTCTCTATCGAACACAGTCATCTCAACCATTCACTTAGGCAGTCACTTGGTGAAGGTTTCAGGACAGCAGGTTATTGAATGCAGTCTCTATCGAACACAGTCATCTCAACCATTCACTTAGGCAGTCACTTGGTGAAGGTTTCAGGACAGCAGGTTATTGAATGCAGTCTCTATCGAACACAGTCATCTCAACCATTCACTTAGGCAGTCACTTGGTGAAGGTTTCAGGACAGCAGGTTATTGAATGCAGCGTCCATGTCACTAACGAACACAGTCATCGGTGGGTATCTCAACCATTCACTTGAAAGGCATGCTGGTGTAAACAGTATAACTTTAGTCCGTCCCTTTGCCCAGAACCGGGCTCGAACCAGGGACCCTCTGCACACATCAACAACTAGACACCCACGAAGCATCGTTACCCATCGCTCCACAAAAGCCGCGGAAATTGCAGAGCAAAGGGAACCACTACTTCAAGGTCTCAGAGCGAGTGACGTCACCAATTGAAACGCTATTAGCGCGCACCACCGCTAACTAGCCAGCCGTTTCTCACCGGTTGCACTGGGAAAGGTGCAAGTAAAGCTTTACAACCTACAATGTTTTAAAATACCCCCCTCCCTCCTCCTACTCTCTCCCGACCAAATAATACTGTGACACTTCATGTGTTATTCCCTAAAGCACCAAAAGTATAACAGCATTAACTCTAATAAAATGTTAAATCAAATAAAAAACGATGTTGTTAGCAACCAAGTCTCTAGAGGTCTTGGGGCTTTAGATTCCAACCATAGACATTTAAAGGTAATTTCAGACAGAGCCATGTGTTTACCGTGAATACAGTCTCCGTTGCAGTGGGAAACATTACCTTTAAATTTCAATCACACTGTAATGCAGGAACTTCCACCGTGCAAATTGAATCCAGCCCTTAGTGTGTGAAACACACGTTGAGAAAATGTTAGTTTAACATTATTTTGGTGGGTCACATATGAATTCTAAGAAAGTGTTCAAAATTCTGGTCTCAAATATGCAGTGTGTAGTGACCAGGGACCACAGTGTACTATATAGGACATAGACCTCTTTCTATTCTCATCAGCCCAGACATGAAGGAATGTTCTTTTCAGAAGGCGTCTTGTCGTTTCAACAGTTCACAGGTTATAATTATCTATCTCTTTCCAGGGTGTGAAGAGAAGATGGAAGCCTGAGAGATTGAGGACAGCCCACCAGAGAGCTAGTCGGTGGTGAAGAGAGCTACCTGTTCTATAAACATCACTAACGAAGGGCGGGGGGGTCTGGGGGTCTGATTGAATCTGAACAACGACAGACACTATGGACAAGACATGTTACCAAGCAACCACAGAACCCCAGAGTCTGTTCTTAGAACTCTGAATGGATCTTTCTGTTTTAACTAATCACCTGATTCATTCTCTTATATTAGAACACATCCCTTCCAGATGAACTCTGTGTTAACACCAGGGGTTAGAGTTAACCCTTCCAGATTAACTCTGTGTTAACACCAGGGGTTAGAGTTAACCCTTCCAGGAGTACTCTGTGTTAACACTGGAGGTTAGAGTTAACCCTTCCAGATGAACTCTGTGTTAACACTGGGGGTTAGAGTTAACCCTTCCAGATGTACTCTGTGTTAACACTGGGGGTTAGAGTTAACCCTTCCAGATGTACTCTGTGTTAACACCAGGGGTTAGAGTTAAACCTTCCAGATGAACTCTGTGTTAACACCGGGGGATAGAGTTAACCCTTCCAACTCTGTGTTAACACCAGGGGTTAGAGTTAACCCTTCCAACTCTGTGTTAACACCAGGGGTTAGAGTTAACCCTTCCAACTCTGTGTTAACACCAGGGGTTAGAGTTAACCCTTCCAGATGAACTCTGTGTTAACACTGGGGGTTAGAGTTAACCCTTCCAGATGAACTCTGTGTTAACACCAGGGGTTAGAGTTAAACCTTCCAGATGAACTCTGTGTTAACACTGGGGGATAGAGTTAACCCTTCCAACTCTGTGTTAACACCAGAGGTTAGAGTTAACCCTTCCAGATGAACTCTGTGTTAACACCGGGGGATAGAGTTAACCCTTCCAACTCTGTGTTAACACCAGGGGTTAGAGTTAACCCTTCCAGATGTACTCTGTGTTAACACTGGGGGTTAGAGTTAACCCTTCCAGATGAACTCTGTGTTAACACCAGGGGTTAGAGTTAACCCTTCCAACTCTGTGTTAACACCAGGGGATAGAGTTAACCCTTCCAACTCTGTGTTAACACCAGGGGTTAGAGTTAACCCTTCCAGATGAACTCTGTGTTAACACCAGGGGTTAGAGTTAACCCTTCCAACTCTGTGTTAACACCAGGGGTTAGAGTTAACCCTTCCAGATGAACTCTGTGTTAACACCAGGGGTTAGAGTTAACCCTTCCAGATGAACTCTGTGTGAACACCAGGGGTTAGAGTTAACCCTTCCAGATGAACTCTGTGTTAACACCAGGGGTTAGAGTTAACCCTTCCAGATGAACTCTGTGTTAACACCAGGGGTTAGAGTTAACCCTTCCAACTCTGTGTTAACACCAGGGGTTAGAGTTAACCCTTCCAGATGAACTCTGTGTTAACACCGGGGTTAGAGTTAACCCTTCCAGATGAACTCTGTGTTAACACCAGGGGTTAGAGTTAACCCTTCCAGATGAACTCTGTGTTAACACCGGGGGTTAGAGTTAACCCTTCCAGATGAACTCTGTGTTAACACCAGGGGTTAGAGTTAAACCTTCCAACTCTGTGTTAACACCAGGGGTTAGAGTTAACCCTTCCAGATGAACTCTGTGTTAACACCAGGGGTTAGAGTTAACCCTTCCAGATGAACTCTGTGTTAACACCGGGGGATAGAGTTAACCCTTCCAGGAGTACTCTGTGTTAACACCGGGGGTTAGAGTTAACCCTTCCAACTCTGTGTTAACACCGGGGGTTAGAGTTAACCCTTCCAGATGAACTCTGTGTTAACACCGGGGGTTAGAGATTGGCATGTGAGAGTGACAGAGAGCGCCAGTGTGAATCTCCCCGTCGTCTGCTGCCTGACTCTCTGAAACGGATGTGGTGCCTAAATATACCCCATCATGTACTGACACAACCAGCTGCCCTTTGTCTCTAGAACTTGGGGAAATTACACATACATTACACATACACTAGCTCTCCACATAATAACAGGGTATTTAAAACAGGGTGTTAACAAGGGGGATTTCTACTTCAGTCAAAATGAAAACAGCCTTTCACTTAAATGTCACCAAACAGGAAGATCAAGAGTCAACTTGGGGAGGATAATATGCACATACTGGTACACACACACACACACGCACACACACACACACACACACACACGCGCGCACGCACGCACGCACGCACGCACGCACGCACGCACGCACGCACGCACGCACGCACGCACGCACACACACACACACACACACACACACACACACACATACAAAAGCACACTCCCTAGCTCAGATGTGCCTCAGAGTAATACTGTAGATAAGGTGAGCTTGATGAAATGAAGAGAGCTGTTCTCACCTCCCACGTTTCCCCCCTCTCCCCCATCTACCCCTCCCCCAGTCTCCCTCCCTCACCCCCTCCTCTCCCCTCCTCCCCTCCAGCTGGTTGGTTTGTGACTCATAGAGGGATTACGAGTCTGAGGGCTTTGATGTGTTGCCTGGTACTACAGAGATATTTACCCTGCTGGAGAGGAGCACGCAGCTTGTATTACCCCTACAGACAACAGCATATAGTCAGGATGCCATTTCACTCGGTCTCTCCTTTTTAAAACACACAGTATGGTATGCCGAGTAGCATAGCGACCTTAAAAAACACTCAAAGACAACGTTGCCGTGTTCCTTCCACCTTCGTGCATGTTAGATTCACGGTAAACGCTACATTTGCTGGTCCAATTGAAAATTGCCTTTAAAAGCAACACTGTTGACAACACTGTGATCAGATCCAATAAGATAGAACCAGAGAGCAATCTTTCTCGCCCACGCCTCAAACAGCATTGAAACAGCCGACAGGAGGCAGACACAGGGGTGGGTTCAAACAGCATTGAAACAGCCAACAGGAGGCAGACACAGGGTGGGTTCAAACAGCATTGAATCAGCCGACAGGAGGCGGACACAGGGGTGGGTTCAAACAGCATTGAATCAGCCGACAGGAGGCGGACACAGGGGTGGGTTCAAACAGCATTGAATCAGCCGACAGGAGGCAGACACAGGGGTGGGTTCAAACAGCATTGAATCAACCGACAGGAGACAGACACAGGGGTGGGTTCAAACAGCATTGAATCAGCCGACAGGAGGCAGACACAGGGGTGGGTTCAAACAGCATTGAAACAGCCGACAGGAGGGGTGGGTTCATTCAATCAATGATTCAAATGTATTAGTGTCTTTTACATCAGCAGTTGCCACAAAGTGCTTACACAGAACCCAGCCCTAAAAAAATCAGCAAAGTAATGCATTTGTGGAAGGACAATGGCTAGGAAAATCCCCCTAGAAAAGCAGGAACTTAGGAAGAAACCTAGATAGGAACCAGGCCCTGGCGGTTGGCCTGTTCTCTTCTTGCTGTTCCGGGGTGGAGATTATAAGAGTACATTGCCAGATTGTTCTGACCAGCAGAATCAAATCATAGTGGTTATAGAGGGTTCAACAGGTCAGCACCTCAGGAGTAAATGTCAGTTGGCTTTTCATAGCCGAGTACTCAGAGGTCGAGACAGCAGGTGCAGGAGAGAGGGGGAGAGAGAGAGAGGGGGAGACAGAGAGGGAGAGAGAAAGAGAGAGAGAGAGGGAGAGAGGGAGAGAGAGAGAGAGAGGGAGATGGGGCGAGAGAGGGAGGGAGGGAGAGAGAGAGAGAGAGAGAGAGAGAGACAGAGAGAGAGAGAGAGAGCGAGACAGAGAGAGAGAGAGCGAGGATTAGGATTGCCACAGTCACAGTGACAGGTTGTTAAGGAAGTTGCACGACAGTAGAGATGAAGAACATGTCTGTCAGAGTCACTAACTGCTCTGTGCTGAATGATGCAACATCATGAATGGTGTTCTGTGGAAGTAGGTGGGGCCAAGCACTGCAGGAATACAAAATGACCAAAAATAATGACAGCAGTTAGTTCAGTTAACATTGTAGGGTGTTCAATCAAATATGCATCTTTTGACCTATGGGTGATCCTCTGATTCTAGATGATCCTCTGGCCCAAACCTCATGTCTCTATCATAATCCATTCAGAACTTGTTGGACTGTTGACCCTTGAAGGGCGGCCAGAATTAGGGTGACTAAATCGACGGAGGCCAGAAAAACAAAAGTGGTGAAAATAATTGAAAATGGCTTTGAGTCAGGTAGGCTGGATGCTATGAGAGAACAGGTGGCAGAGTAGCCTAGTGGTTAGAGCGTTGGACTACTAACCGCAAGGTTGTAAGTTCAAACCCCCGAGCTGACAAAGTACAAATCTGTCGTTCTGCCCCCGAACAGGCAGTTAACCCACAGTTCCTAGGTCGTCATTGAAAATAAGAATCTGTTCTTAACT
>NC_088418.1:1893926-1898926 GCF_034236695.1 Oncorhynchus nerka | reverse complement strand
AGTTAACCAGCTAACTTATTGAGTTAACCAGCTAACTTGTGGAGTTAACCAGCTAACTTATGGAGTTAACCAGCTAACTTGTGGAGTTAATCAGCAAAACTTGTGGAGTTAACCAGCTAACTTGTGAAGTTAACCAGCTAACTTGTGAAGTTAACCAGTTAACTTATTGAGTTAACCAGCTAACTTGTGGAGTTAACCAGCTAACTCATTGAGTTAACCAGCTAACTTGTGAAGTTAACCAGCTAACTTGTGAAGTTAACCAGTTAACTTATTGAGTTAACCAGCTAACTTGTGGAGTTAACCAGCTAACTCATTGAGTTAACCAGCTAACTCATTGAGTTAACCAGCTAACTTATTGAGTTAACCAGCTAACTTGTGGAGTTAACCAGCTAACTTATTGAGTTAACCAGCTAACTTGTGGAGTTAACCAGCTAACTTATGGAGTTAACCCGCTAACTCATTGAGTTAACCAGCTAACTTATTGAGTTAACCAGCTAACTTGTGGAGTTAACCAGCTAACTTATTGAGTTAACCAGCTAACTTGTGGAGTTAACCAGCTAACTTATTGAGTTAACCAGCTACCTTGTGGAGTTAACCAGCTAACTCATTGAGTTAACCAGTTAACTTGTGGAGTTAACCAGCCAACTTGAGGAGAGAAGTTAGCAGAGTGGCTCCCAAACTCGGGGTTAGGCCCCATGTGGGGTCTCCTGAGAAAATCTGTACTAATCTTATCAAACAAGTTAGATGCTTTAATATGAACACCTCCACAGGAACTATCTTCCCTATAGACCTACATTAAAATTCAACCACTGTATGTTTCAATATGAGCATCTCCAAAGGACCTATCTTCCCTATAGACCTACATTAAAATACAACAACTGTATGTTTCAATAGAAAAATCTCCACAGGACCCATCTTTCCTATAGACCTACATTAAAATTCAACCACTGCTTGTTTCAATATGAGCATCTCCACAGGACCTATCTTCCCTATAGGCTGACATTAAAATACAACCACTGTATGTTTCATTGCATTTGCAATATGATTCAACAGTGAAAAAAACATCACCAAATGGACATGATGAAATCAACACAACGAGTGATGGAAAGGAACCACTATCACTGCCCGGCCATCTCGAGTTCATCAGGCCAGTCAATTTTGCATTTCTGCAGTATTTTTGAGCATGTCAAATTCTTGATGGTACATGGAAAATGGACATAACATCCTGATTTGGCATTTTCAAATCTTTCATATTGCATTTGGACATTTCTTATGGCATTTGGCCCCAAAAAAAGTGACTTTTGACTTTGAATTTTGACTTCCTATGAAATCATATTGCAAATGGACAAAACATATGCCTTATGCACAAGTAAAAAAAATAGATAATAATAACTACGATAATAAAAGTTGACAAAAGTATATTCTACAGTTCTTACACATGATTGACAAAAAATCGAAAGAATTTCGAAAAACGGTCCAGAAAGCACTTTTTTAAGGGGGTGATACGTTTTTGATTTTTTTTTCACTTTTTCAAAATGTTACTTTTGGATGTTGACTTGTGTTACATTTGCAATATGAAAAACCACGGTGGAGCGCATTTGGTCTTCCATTCCTGTGGCGGTCCTCATGAGAGCCAGTTTCAACATTGCGCTTGGTGGTTTTTGCGACTGCACTTGAAGAAACTTTCAAAGTTCTTAACATTTTTCTGGATTGACTGACCTTCATGTCTTAAAGTAATGATATACTGTAATTTTTCTTTGCTTATTTGAGCTATTCTTGCCATAATATGGACTTGGTATTTTACCAAATAGGGATATCTTCTGTATACCGCCCCTACCTTGTCACAACACAACTGACAGGCTCAAATGCCTTAAGAAGGAAAGAAATGCATTCCATGTGACTACCTCATGAAGCTGGTTGAGAGAATGCTAAAAATGGGCAAAGCTGTCATCAAGGCAAAGAGTGGCTACGTCGAAGAACCTCAAATATAAACCATATTTTGATTTGTTTAACACTTTTTTGGTTACTACATGATTCCATAAGTATTTTTTCATGGTGTTGATGTCTTCACTATTATTCTACAATGTAAAAATAGTAAAAAATACAACATTTAACATTTACATTTAAGTCATTTAGCAGACGCTCTTATCCAGAGCGACTTACAAATTGGTGCTTTCACCTTATGACATCCAGTGGAACAGCCACTTTACAATAGTGCATCTAGGACTTTTAAGGGGGGTGAGAAGGATTACTTTATCCTATCCTAGGTATTCCTTAAAGAGGTGGGGTTTCAGGTGTCTCCGGAAGGTGGTGATTGACTCTGCTGTCCTGGCGTCGTGAGGGAGTTTGTTCCACCATTGGGGGGCCAGAGCAGCGAACAGTTTTGACTGGGCTGAGCGGGAACTGTACTTCCTCAGTGGTAGGGAGGCGAGCAGGCCAGAGGTGGATGAACGCAGTGCCCTTGTTTGGGTGTAGGGCCTGATCAGAGCCTGGAGGTACTGAGGTGCCGTTCCCCTCACAGCTCCGTAGGCAAGCACCATGGTCTTGTAGCGGATGCGAGCTTCAACTGGAAGCCAGTGGAGAGAGCGGAGGAGCGGGGTGACGTGAGAGAACTTGGGAAGGTTGAACACCAGACGGGCTGCGGCGTTCTGGATGAGTTGTAGGGGTTTAATGGCACAGGCAGGGAGCCCAGCCAACAGCGAGTTGCAGTAATCCAGACGGGAGATGACAAGTGCCTGGATTAGGACCTGCGCCGCTTCCTGTGTGAGGCAGGGTCGTACTCTGCGGATGTTGTAGAGCATGAACCTACAGGAACGGGCCACCGCCTTGATGTTAGTTGAGAACGACAGGGTGTTGTCCAGGATCACGCCAAGGTTCTTAGCGCTCTGGGAGGAGGACACAATGGAGTTGTCAACCGTGAAGGGCGAGATCATGGAACGGGCAGTCCTTCCCCGGGAGGAAGAGCAGCTTGCCGAGGTTCAGCTTGAGGTGGTGATCCGTCATCCACACTGATATGTCTGCCAGACATGCAGAGATGCGATTCGCCACCTGGTCATCAGAGGGGGGGAAAGGAGAAGATTAATTGTGTGTCGTCTGCATAGCAATGAACCCTGAGTAGGTGTGTCCAAACTTTTGATTGGTACTGTAAATTTTTTTTCAATAACAGGTTATGGTCAATAATGTCAAAGGCTTCACTGAAATATAACAGTACAGCTCCCACAGTCTTATTATTGTCAATTTATTTCAACCAATCATCAGTCATTTGTGTCAGTGAAGTACATGTTGAGTAAGTATGCTGAAACTCTGTTGTTCATTTTTTTTTTTACTGAGAAATATTGTGTTCGGTCAAACACAATTCTTTCCAACAGTTTTTGCTCCCCATTGAAAACCTGTGGTTTGAATTAAAGAGGGAAGTTCATAATCACAGATTAAAGGATATCAAGGATCTGGAAAGATTCTGTACAGAGGAATGGTCTAAGATCTGTCCTAATGTGCTCTAAAATCTCATAAAACATTTGATAAAAAGGCCCAGTGACAGTATTGAGAACAGGTATGTCAATAATATGACCCTTACCTTTTATAGAAAAAAAGTAGTCTCTTTCTCTGAGTAATTGTATCAGTATAAAATACTTTTTTTTCTGTTTTTGGTAGCAACATTTTTTAAAACTTTCCACAGTAATTAACGCTGTAATGTGACAAGTTACATTTAACGCAAGCTGGGAGGGAAGTTTTATGTCATGAATGAAACAGAATCGCAAAAGATGAGAAGAGGTTGTACAATATGTCAGGATTTGTTTTAGCTGTGAGACTCCTGTCTAAGATGGGCTGCTCTTACAAAGATTGTAGAACTGGAAGTGGACAGGGGAGGTGCTTAACTTTAATCAACATAACTATAAAACCCCTTTTTAACTGGTACAACACTTCCATTAACGGTTGGCACAAATACAACATATTTTAGACTATGCCCCCAAATATGCTAATGAGTCCCCACCAGCACACTGCCCCACCTACAATGTAATAATGACTGTACCTGTTATGCAGATGAGTAAGGACCCAACAGCGATTCAACAGAAACAGAGTCTTTTAATGTCCAAACAGGGAAAACATAAATCCTCAATCTTTACAGGAGATGTCCAAACAGGGAAAACATAAATCCTCTATCTTTGCAGGAGAGTCCTCCTTCTAGTAGTAGAGGAGAATTGCAGGGCTAGCGGCAACCGACTGCAGGTCCCTCTGGGTAGGCGCGGGCCGTAGAGGACAGAGACACCTGCTCACACGCAGCATCTGAAGAAGAGGCAGATTACGACAGGACGGGACAAGGGCAAAGCAAACAAGAATCCGACAAGGACAGAAGCAGAAACAGAGAGAGAAATAGAGACTTAATCAGAGGGCAAAAGAGGGGACAGGTGTGAGAGAGTAAACGAGGTCGTTAGGAGAATGAGGAACAGCTGGGAGCAGGAACGGAACGATAGCGAGAGAGAGTAACCAATACGACCAGCAGGGGGAAACGAAGAGAAGGGAAAGCACAGGGACAAGACATAACATGACAGTACCCCCACTCACCGAGCGCCTCCTGGCGCACTCGAGGAGGAAACCTGGCGGCAACGGAGGAAATCATCGATCAGCGAACGGTCCAGCACGTCCCGAGATGGAACCCAACTCCTTTCCTCAGGACCGTAACCCTCCCAATCCACTAGGTACTGATGACCACGGCCCCGAGGACGCATGTCCATAATCTTCCGAACCCTGTAGATAGGTGCGCCCTCGACAAGGACGGGGGGAAGACGAACGGGGCGCGAAGAAAAGGCTTGACACAGGAGACATGGAAGACCGGGTGGACGCGACGAAGATGTCGCGGAAGAAGAAGACAGGATTAACGACCTGAGAAATACGGAACGGACCAATGAACCGCGGGGTCAACTTGCGAGAAGCTGTCATAAGGGGAAGGTTACGAGTGGAGAGCCATACTCTCTGACCGCGACAATACCTAGGACTCTTAG
>NC_088418.1:1882620-1893826 GCF_034236695.1 Oncorhynchus nerka | reverse complement strand
GACTCTCTCTCTGTGTGTGTGTGTGTGTGTGTGTGTGTGTGTGTGTGTGACTCTCTGTGTGTGTGACTCTCTCTCTGTGTGTGTGTGTGTGTGACTGTCTGTGTGTGTGTGTGTGTGTGACTCTGTGTGTGTGACTCTCTCTCTGTGTGTGTGTGTGTGACTCCTCTGTGTGTGTGACTCTCTCTCTGTGTGTGTGTGTGTGTGTGTGACTCTCTGTGTGTGTGACTCTCTCCTCTGTGTGTGTGTGTGACTCTGTGTGTGTGTGTGTGTGTGACTCTCTGTGTGTGTGACTCTCTCTCCTCTGTGTGTGTGTGTGTGTGTGTGTGAGACTCTCTGTGTGTGTGTGTGTGTGTGACTCCTCTGTGTGTGGACTCTCCTCTCTCTGTCTCTCTGTGTGTGTGTGTGTGTGTGACTCTCTGTGTGTGTGTGTGTGTGTGTGACTCTCTGTGTGTGTGTGTGTGTGTCCTCTGTGTGTGTGACTCTCTGTGTGTGTGTGTGACTCTCTCTGTGTGTGTGTGTGTGTGTCTGTCTGTGTGTGTGACTCTCTGTGTGTGTGACTGACTCTGTGTGTGTGACTCTCTCTCTCTGTGTGTGTGACTCTCTGTGTGTGTGTGTGTGTGACTCTCTGTGTGTGTGTGTGTGACTCTCTGTGTGTGTGTGACTCTCTGTGTGTGTGTGTGACTCTGTGTGTGTGACTCTCTGTGTGTGTGTGACTCTCTGTGTGACTCTCTCTGTGTGTGTGTGTGACTCTCTGTGTGTGTAACTCTCTGTGTGTGTGTGACTCTCTGTGTGTGTGACTCTCTGTGTGTGTGACTCTCTGTGTGTGTGTGACTCTCTTTGTCTGTGTGTGTGTGTGTGACTCTCTTTGTCTGTGTGTGTGTGTGTGACTCTCTGTGTGTGTGTGTGTGTGTGACTCTCTGTGTGTGTGACTCTCTCTCTCTCTGTGTGTGTGTGTGTGTGTGTGTGTGTGTGACTCTCTTTGTCTGTGTGTGTGTGTGTGTGTGTGTGTGTGTGTGTGTGTGTGTGTGTGACTCTCTGTGTGTGTGTGTGTGACTCTCTCTGTGTGACTCTCTCTGTCTGTGTGTGTGTGTGTGTGTGTGTGTGAGACTCTCTTTGTGTGACTCTCTCTGTCTGTGTGTGTGTGTGTGTGTGTGTGTGTGTGTGTGTGTGTGTGTGTGTGTGTGTGTGACTCTCTCTGTCTGTGTGTGTGTGTGTGTGTGTACCCGAGGGGCTTGCTCTAAAACATTTCTTGAATTCCTTCATACCATCTATGACCCTGATAGTTAAACCTTACCAAGGTCACCTCTCCAAGGTGTGTGTGTGTCTCTGTCTCTGTCTCTATGTGTGTGTGTCTCTGTCTCTGTCTCTATGTGTGTGTGTCTCTGTCTCTATGTGTGTGTGTGTCTGTGTGTGTCTGTGTGTGTGTGTCTCTGTCTCTGTCTCTATGTGTGTGTGTCTCTGTCTCTATGTGTGTGTGTCTCTGTCTCTATGTGTGTGTGTCTCTGTCTCTATGTGTGTGTGTCTCTGTCTCTATGTGTGTGTGTGTGTCTCTGTCCCTATATGTGTGTGTGTGTGTGTGTGTCTGTGTGTGTCTGTGTGTGTGTGTCTCTGTCTCTATCTGTGTGTGTCTCTGTCTCTATGTGTGTGTGTGTGTGTGTGTGTGTGTGTGTGTGTGTGTGTGTGTGTGTGTGTGTACCTGAGGGGCACTGAGCGTATGCCGTGGTGATTCCGTACAGCCTGGTCTGTTTCTGAGGCAGGAACACATCCGTTTCAGTCCCAGCTTGACGATCCACCATGATCACTGCATCCCTGAGACCAAACACAACTACACATCAGACACTGAGCAGTCACCACACACACACACACACACACAGCTAACGTTATGGGGACACACAAATCAATCACATTCAAAAAGACAGACAGACAGACAGACAGACAGACAGACAGACAGACAGACAGACAGACAGACAGACAGACAGACAGACAGACAGACAGACACTGAGCTGAACAAACCTTACATAAGGGCTCCATTTTGTTTTTCATGTTTCAAGAAGCGTGACACTCCTAAACATTCCAACATTCCTCGACTCCGAGAGTCAAGGTTTAGAGATGTATGTTGTTTCTACAAGCCCAAGTACCAGCCTATTGAAGGGCTAGCAGACGAGCCTACCTCCTCCAGTCAGTATAGTAGATATTATGGTAGTTATGTCTGGTCCAGTCTACCAGTCAGTATAGTAGATATTATGGTAGTTATGTCTGGTCCAGTCTACCTCCTCCAGTCAGTATAGTAGATATTATGGTAGTTATGTCTGGTCCAGTCTACCAGTCAGTATAGTAGATATTATGATAGTTATGTCTGGTCCAGTCTACCTCCTACAGTCAGTATAGTAGATATTATGGTAGTTATGTCTGGTCCAGTCTACCTCCTCCAGTCAGTATAGTAGATATTATGGTAGTTATGTCTGGTCCAGTCTACCTCCTCCAGTCAGTATAGTAGATATTATGGTAGTTATGTCTGGTCCAGTCTACCAGTCAGTATAGTAGATATTATGGTAGTTATGTCTGGTCCAGTCTACCAGTCAGTATAGTAGATATTATGGTAGTTATGTCTGGTCCAGCCTACCTCCTCCAGTCAGTATAGTAGATACTATGATAGTTATGTCTGGTCCAGTCTACCAGTCAGTATAGTAGATATTATGGTAGTTATGTCTGGTCCAGTCTACCAGTCAGTATAGTAGATATTATGATAGTTATGTCTGGTCCAGTCTACCAGTCAGTATAGTAGATATTATGGTAGTTATGTCTGGTCCAGTCTACCTCCTCCAGTCAGTATAGTAGATAGTATGATAGTTATGTCTGGTCCAGTCTACCTCCTCCAGTCAGTATAGTAGATATTATGGTAGTTATGTCTGGTTCTACCATGTATAGTAGATATTATGATAGTTATGTTGGTCCAGTCTACCTCCTCCAGTCAGTATAGTAGATATTATGGTAGTTATGTCTGGTCCAGTCTACCAGTCAGTATAGTAGATATTATGGTAGTTATGTCTGGTCCAGTCTACCTCCTCCAGTCAGTATAGTAGATAGTATGATAGTTATGTCTGGTCCAGTCTACCAGTCAGTATAGTAGATATTATGGTAGTTATGTCTGGTCCAGTCTACCAGTCAGTATAGTAGATATTATGGTAGTTATGTCTGGTCCAGTCTACCTCCTCCAGTCAGTATAGTAGATATTATGGTAGTTATGTCTG
Source organism: Oncorhynchus nerka (assembly GCF_034236695.1). Lineage (NCBI taxonomy): Eukaryota > Metazoa > Chordata > Actinopteri > Salmoniformes > Salmonidae > Oncorhynchus > Oncorhynchus nerka. The sequence continues at coordinate 1,890,575 of NC_088418.1, read as the reverse complement.
GTCCAGTCTACCTCCAGTCAGTATAGTAGATATTATGATAGTTATGTCTGGTCCAGTCTACCAGTCAGTATAGTAGATATTATGATAGTTATGTCTGGTCCAGTCTACCAGTCAGTATAGTAGATATTATGGTAGTTATGTCTGGTCCAGTCTACCAGTCAGTATAGTAGATATTATGATAGTTATGTCTGGTCCAGTCTACCAGTCAGTATAGTAGATATTATGATAGTTATGTCTGGTCCAGTCTACCTCCTCCAGTCAGTATAGTAGATATTATGGTAGTTATGTCTGGTCCAGTCTACCTCCTCCAGTCAGTATAGTAGATATTATGATAGTTATGTCTGGTCCAGTCTACCAGTCAGTATAGTAGATATTATGATAGTTATGTCTGGTCCAGTCTACCAGTCAGTATAGTAGATATTATGATAGTTATGTCTGGTCCAGTCTCTCCAGTCAGTATAGTAGATATTATGGTAGTTATGTCTGGTCCTCCAGTCAGTATAGTAGATATTATGATAGTTATGTCTGGTCCAGTCTACCTCCTCCAGTCAGTATAGTAGATATTATGGTAGTTATGTCTGGTCCAGTCTACCAGTCAGTATAGTAGATATTATGATAGTTATGTCTGGTCCAGTCTACCTCCTCCAGTCAGTATAGTAGATATTATGGTAGTTATGTCTGGTCCAGTCTACCAGTCAGTATAGTAGATATTATGATAGTTATGTCTGGTCCAGTCTACCTCCTCCAGTCAGTATAGTAGATATTATGGTAGTTATGTCTGGTCCAGTCTACCAGTCAGTATAGTAGATATTATGGTAGTTATGTCTGGTCCAGTCTACCTCCTCCAGTCAGTATAGTAGATATTATGGTAGTTATGTCTGGTCCAGTCTACCTCCTCCAGTCAGTATAGTAGATATTATGGTAGTTATGTCTGGTCCAGTCTACCTCTTCCAGTCAGTATAGTAGATATTATGATAGTTATGTCTGGTCCAGTCTACCTCCTCCAGTCAGTATAGTAGATATTATGGTAGTTATGTCTGGTCCAGTCTACCAGTCAGTAGAGTAGATATTATGATATTTATGTCTGGTCCAGTCTACCTCCTCCAGTCAGTATAGTAGATATTATGATAGTTATGTCTGGTCCAGTCTACCTCCTCCAGTCAGTATAGTAGATATTATGATAGTTATGTCTGGTCCAGTCTACCTCCTCCAGTCAGTATAGTAGATATTATGGTAGTTATGTCTGGTCCAGTCTACCTCCTCCAGTCAGTATAGTAGATATTATGGTAGTTATGTCTGGTCCAGTCTACCAGTCAGTATAGTAGATATTATGATAGTTATGTCTGGTCCAGTCTACCAGTCAGTATAGTAGATATTATGATAGTTATGTCTGGTCCAGTCTACCTCCTCCAGTCAGTATAGTAGATATTATGGTAGTTATGTCTGGTCCAGTCTACCAGTCAGTATAGTAGATATTATGATAGTTATGTCTGGTCCAGTCTACCTCCTCCAGTCAGTATAGTAGATATTATGGTAGTTATGTCTGGTCCAGTCTACCTCCTCCAGTCAGTATAGTAGATATTATGATAGTTATGTCTGGTCCAGTCTACCAGTCAGTATAGTAGATATTATGATAGTTATGTCTGGTCCAGTCTACCAGTCAGTATAGTAGATATTATGGTAGTTATGTCTGGTCCAGTCTACCTCCTCCAGTCAGTATAGTAGATATTATGGTAGTTATGTCTGGTCCAGTCTACCAGTCACTATAGTAGATATTATGGTAGTTATATCTGGTCCAGTCTACCAGTCAGTATAGTAGATATTATGGTAGTTATGTCTGGTCCAGTCTACCTCCTCCAGTCAGTATAGTAGATATTATGGTAGTTATGTCTGGTCCAGTCTACCAGTCAGTATAGTAGATATTATGGTAGTTATGTCTGGTCCAGTCTACCTCCTCCAGTCAGTATAGTAGATATTATGGTAGTTATGTCTGGTCCAGTCTACCTCCTCCAGTCAGTATAGTAGATATTATGGTAGTTATGTCTGGTCCAGTCTACCTCCTCCAGTCAGTATAGTAGATATTATGGTAGTTATGTCTGGTCCAGTCTACCTCCTCCAGTCAGTATAGTAGATATTATGGTAGTTATGTCTGGTCCAGTCTACCTCCTCCAGTCAGTATAGTAGATATTATGGTAGTTATGTCTGGTCCAGTCTACCAGTCAGTATAGTAGATATTATGGTAGTTATGTCTGGTCCAGTCTACCTCCTCCAGTCAGTATAGTAGATATTATGGTAGTTATGTCTGGTCCAGTCTACCAGTCAGTATAGTAGATATTATGGTAGTTATGTCTGGTCCAGTCTACCAGTCAGTATAGTAGATATTATGGTAGTTATGTCTGGTCCAGTCTACCAGTCAGTATAGTAGATATAATGGTAGTTATGTCTGGTCCAGTCTACCAGTCAGTATAGTAGATATTATGGTAGTTATGTCTGGTCCAGTCTACCAGTCAGTATAGTAGATATTATGATAGTTATGTCTGGTCCAGTCTACCTCCTCCAGTCAGTATAGTAGATATTATGGTAGTTATGTCTGGTCCAGTCTACCTCCTCCAGTCAGTATAGTAGATATTATGGTAGTTATGTCTGGTCCAGTCTACCTCCTCCAGTCAGTATAGTAGATATTATGGTAGTTATGTCTGGTCCAGTCTACCTCCTCCAGTCAGTATAGTAGATATTATGGTAGTTATGTCTGGTCCAGTCTACCTCCTCCAGTCAGTATAGTAGATATTATGGTAGTTATGTCTGGTCCAGTCTACCTCCTCCAGTCAGTATAGTAGATATTATGGTAGTTATGTCTGGTCCAGTCTACCTCTTCCAGTCAGTATAGTAGATATTATGATAGTTATGTCTGGTCCAGTCTACCTCCTCCAGTCAGTATAGTAGATATTATGGTAGTTATGTCTGGTCCAGTCTACCAGTCAGTAGAGTAGATATTATGATATTTATGTCTGGTCCAGTCTACCTCCTCCAGTCAGTATAGTAGATATTATGATAGTTATGTCTGGTCCAGTCTACCTCCTCCAGTCAGTATAGTAGATATTATGATAGTTATGTCTGGTCCAGTCTACCTCCTCCAGTCAGTATAGTAGATATTATGGTAGTTATGTCTGGTCCAGTCTACCTCCTCCAGTCAGTATAGTAGATATTATGGTAGTTATGTCTGGTCCAGTCTACCTCCTCCAGTCAGTATAGTAGATATTATGATAGTTATGTCTGGTCCAGTCTACCAGTCAGTATAGTAGATATTATGGTAGTTATGTCTGGTCCAGTCTACCAGTCAGTATAGTAGATATTATGGTAGTTATGTCTGGTCCAGTCTACCAGTCAGTATAGTAGATATTATGGTAGTTATGTCTGGTCCAGTCTACCAGTCAGTATAGTAGATATTATGGTAGTTATGTCTGGTCCAGTCTACCAGTCAGTATAGTAGATATTATGGTAGTTATGTCTGGTCCAGTCTACCAGTCAGTATAGTAGATATTATGGTAGTTATGTCTGGTCCAGTCTACCTCCTCCAGTCAGTATAGTAGATATTATGATAGTTATGTCTGGTCCAGTCTACCAGTCAGTATAGTAGATATTATGGTAGTTATGTCTGGTCCAGTCTACCAGTCAGTATAGTAGATATTATGGTAGTTATGTCTGGTCCAGTCTACCTCCTCCAGTCAGTATAGTAGATATTATGGTAGTTATGTCTGGTCCAGTCTACCTCCTCCAGTCAGTATAGTAGATATTATGGTAGTTATGTCTGGTCCAGTCTACCAGTCAGTATAGTAGATATTATGGTAGTTATGTCTGGTCCAGTCTACCTCCTCCAGTCAGTATAGTAGATATTATGGTAGTTATGTCTGGTCCAGTCTACCAGTCAGTATAGTAGATATTATGGTAGTTATGTCTGGTCCAGTCTACCAGTCAGTATAGTAGATATTATGGTAGTTATGTCTGGTCCAGTCTACCAGTCAGTATAGTAGATATAATGGTAGTTATGTCTGGTCCAGTCTACCAGTCAGTATAGTAGATATTATGGTAGTTATGTCTGGTCCAGTCTACCAGTCAGTATAGTAGATATTATGATAGTTATGTCTGGTCCAGTCTACCTCCTCCAGTCAGTATAGTAGATATTATGGTAGTTATGTCTGGTCCAGTCTACCTCCTCCAGTCAGTATAGTAGATATTATGGTAGTTATGTCTGGTCCAGTCTACCTCCTCCAGTCAGTATAGTAGATATTATGGTAGTTATGTCTGGTCCAGTCTACCTCCTCCAGTCAGTATAGTAGATATTATGGTAGTTATGTCTGGTCCAGTCTACCTCCTCCAGTCAGTATAGTAGATATTATGGTAGTTATGTCTGGTCCAGTCTACCTCCTCCAGTCAGTATAGTAGATATTATGGTAGTTATGTCTGGTCCAGTCTACCTCTTCCAGTCAGTATAGTAGATATTATGATAGTTATGTCTGGTCCAGTCTACCTCCTCCAGTCAGTATAGTAGATATTATGGTAGTTATGTCTGGTCCAGTCTACCAGTCAGTAGAGTAGATATTATGATATTTATGTCTGGTCCAGTCTACCTCCTCCAGTCAGTATAGTAGATATTATGATAGTTATGTCTGGTCCAGTCTACCTCCTCCAGTCAGTATAGTAGATATTATGATAGTTATGTCTGGTCCAGTCTACCTCCTCCAGTCAGTATAGTAGATATTATGGTAGTTATGTCTGGTCCAGTCTACCTCCTCCAGTCAGTATAGTAGATATTATGGTAGTTATGTCTGGTCCAGTCTACCTCCTCCAGTCAGTATAGTAGATATTATGATAGTTATGTCTGGTCCAGTCTACCAGTCAGTATAGTAGATATTATGGTAGTTATGTCTGGTCCAGTCTACCAGTCAGTATAGTAGATATTATGGTAGTTATGTCTGGTCCAGTCTACCAGTCAGTATAGTAGATATTATGGTAGTTATGTCTGGTCCAGTCTACCAGTCAGTATAGTAGATATTATGGTAGTTATGTCTGGTCCAGTCTACCAGTCAGTATAGTAGATATTATGGTAGTTATGTCTGGTCCAGTCTACCAGTCAGTATAGTAGATATTATGGTAGTTATGTCTGGTCCAGTCTACCTCCTCCAGTCAGTATAGTAGATATTATGATAGTTATGTCTGGTCCAGTCTACCAGTCAGTATAGTAGATATTGTGATAGTTATGTCTGGTCCAGTCTACCTCCTCCAGTCAGTATAGTAGATATTATGGTAGTTATGTCTGGTCCAGTCTACCAGTCAGTATAGTAGATATTATGGTAGTTATGTCTGGTCCAGTCTACCAGTCAGTATAGTAGATATTATGGTAGTTATGTCTGGTCCAGTCTACCTCCTCCAGTCAGTATAGTAGATATTATGGTAGTTATGTCTGGTCCAGTCTACCTCCTCCAGTCAGTATAGTAGATATTATGATAGTTATGTCTGGTCCAGTCTACCAGTCAGTATAGTAGATATTGTGATAGGTATGTCTGGTCCAGTCTACCTCCTCCAGTCAGTATAGTAGATATTATGGTAGTTATGTCTGGTCCAGTCTACCAGTCAGTATAGTAGATATTATGGTAGTTATGTCTGGTCCAGTCTACCAGTCAGTATAGTAGATATTATGGTAGTTATGTCTGGTCCAGTCTACCTCCTCCAGTCAGTATAGTAGATATTATGGTAGTTATGTCTGGTCCAGTCTACCTCCTCCAGTCAGTATAGTAGATATTATGATAGTTATGTCTGGTCCAGTCTACCTCCTCCAGTCAGTATAGTAGATATTATGGTAGTTATGTCTGGTCCAGTCTACCTCCTCCAGTCAGTATAGTAGATATTATGGTAGTTATGTCTGGTCCAGTCTACCTCCTCCAGTCAGTATAGTAGATATTATGATAGTTATGTCTGGTCCAGTTTACCAGTCAGTATAGTAGATATTATGATAGTTATGTCTGGTCCAGTCTACCTCCTCCAGTCAGTATAGTAGATATTATGGTAGTTATGTCTGGTCCAGTCTACCAGTCAGTGTAGTAGATATTATGGTAGTTATGTCTGGTCCAGTCTACCTCCTCCAGTCAGTAGAGTAGATATTATGATAGTTATGTCTGGTCCAGTCTACCAGTCAGTATAGTAGATATTATGGTAGTTATGTCTGGTCCAGTCTACCAGTCAGTATAGTAGATATTATGATAGTTATGTCTGGTCCAGTCTACCTCCTCCAGTCAGTATAGTAGATATTATGATAGTTATGTCTGGTCCAGTCTACCTCCTCCAGTCAGTATAGTAGATATTATGGTAGTTATGTCTGGTCCAGTCTACCTCCTCCAGTCAGTATAGTAGATATTATGATAGTTATGTCTGGTCCAGTCTACCTCCTCCAGTCAGTGTAGTAGATGTTCTTCCCATGGGAGGTGATTCCAAATGGGTACTGGATCGCCCCCATGGCCTTCCTCCTGTCTCCCTGCACTGGGTTCATACACTCGATCATGTGGGTTCCTGGAGGCAAGAGAATAGATATTATATATCTAACTCTAACCCTGGGTTCATTCATCCCATCATGTTATCCTGAGGACTAGATAATACATGTTATATATCTAACTCTAACCCTGGGTTCATACACCCCATACATATTATATACTGTACCTTAAGAAAGTACACACCCCTTGACTTTTTCCACATTTTGTTGTGTTACAGCCTGAATGTAAAAATGAAAAGCTGAAATGTCTTCAGTCAATAAGTATTCAATTCCTTTGTTATGGTAAGCCTAAATAAGTTCAGGAGTAAAACTTTGTTTATGCCACATCTGCTCCTGCCACGCCCTCTACCGTTCATCCTGTCATTCCTTGACCTGCCACCTCTCCCCCAGTACTCTCTCTCTCTCACCCCCCTCTCTCTCTCTGATTGTGTGGATGGAGACAGGTGTGCTGGAGTCAGAGCAGATCCCCACCAGCTGCAACCTGTTCCATAATCAAGACCTCTACTAATACTCGGTCCTTCCACTTCCACACTGCCAGATTGTAATCTCTGCTCAGTCAGTCTACGCTTCTAGTCATTGTTACTGTTAGATCCTGTTTTCCTGTTGGGCCTGTTTTCCATGCCTGATGCTGTTTTCCTCTCCGCTACAGTTCTACCCGCTCTGACTCTGGTCCCTGTCTCCAGTCCCACGTCTCATCATCCTGCTACTCTGTCCTGGACTCCCCACTCTACTACTCCCTTGGATTCCTCTCCGGACCTGGTTACCCTGTCCCAACACCTCTCGCTCCGGTCTCAGCCTCCGCACCTCGTTTCCTGCAACCCACCCGAGCTTCCCTGGCCTGCACTCCATCTTCCCCTGTGTTTCAATAAATACCTTGGTTACTTCATCCCAGTCTCCTCGTCTGAGTCTGCTCTTGGTTTCCACTCCGCATAACAGTTTAACAAGTCACATAATAAATTGCATGGACTCACTCTGTGTGCAATAATATTGTTTAACATTATTTTGAAATGACTACCTTATCTCTGTACCCACACAAACAAATATCTTAAGGTCCCTCAGTCAAGCAGTGGATTTCAACCACAAAGCCCAGGAAGGTTTTCCAATGCCTCACAAAGAAGGGCACCTATTGTTAGATTAGTAAAAATAAAAATAAAATAAAAAAGGAATATCCATTTGAGCATTGTGAAGTTATTAATTACACTTTGGATGGTGTATCAATACATTAAGTCACCACAAAATATAGGTGTCCTTCCTAACTCAGTTGCCAGAGAGGAAAGAAACTGCTCAGGGATTTCACCATGAGGCCAGAGTTGAATGGCTGTGATAACATTGTAGTTACTCCATAATACTAAACTAAATGACAGAGTGAAAAGAAGGAAGCCTTTACAGAATAAAAAAATATTCTAAAACA
>NC_088418.1:1872620-1877620 GCF_034236695.1 Oncorhynchus nerka | reverse complement strand
ATACCAGCAGAATGCAGGTTCTTGGTACCAGCAGGCAGGATGACTTGGTACCAGCAGAATGACTTGGTACCAGCAGGCAGAATGACCTGGTACCAGCAGAATGACTTGGTACCAGCAGGCAGAATGACCTGGTACCAGCAGAATGACTTGTACCAGCAGGCAGAATGACTTAGTACCAGCAGGCAGAATGACCAGCAGAATGACTTGGTACCAGCATAATGACTTGGTACCAGCAGGCAGAATGACTTGGTACCAGCAGAATGACTCTGGTACCAGCAGGCAGAATGACCTGGTACCAGCAGAATGACTTGTACCAGCAGGCAGAATGACTTGGTACCAGCAGGCAGAATGACTTGGTACCAGCAGGCAGAATGACCTGGTACCAGCAGGCAGAATGACTTGGTACCAGCAGGCAGAATGACTTGGTACCAGCAGGCAGAATGACTTGGTACCAGTAGAATGACTTGGTACCAGCAGGCAGAATGACTTGGTACCAGCAGGCAGAATGACTTGGTACCAGCAGGCAGAATGACCTGGTACCAGCAGGCAGAATGACCTGGTACCAGCAGGCAGAATGACCTGGTACCAGCAGAATGAGTTGGTACCAGCAGAATGACCTGGTACCAGCAGAATGAGTTGGTACCAGCAGAATGACCTGGTACCAGCAGAATGACCTGGTACCAGCAGAATGATTTGGTACCAGCAGAATGACCTGGTACCAGCAGAATGACTTGGTACCAGCAGAATGACCTGGTACCAGCAGAATGACCTGGTACCAGCAGAATGATTTGGTACCAGCAGAATGACCTGGTACCAGCAGAATGACTTGGTACCCAGCAGAATGACCTGGAACAGCAGAATGACCTGGTACCAGCAGAATGACCTGGTACCAGCAGAATGATTTAGTACCAGCAGAATGACTTCGGTACCAGCAGAATGACCTGGTACCAGCAGAATGACCTGGCACCAGCAGAATGACTTGGTACCAGCAGAATGACCTGGTACCAGCAGAATGACCTGGTACCAGCAGAATGACTCTGGTACCAGCAGAATGACCTGGTACCAGCAGAATGACCTGGTACCAAGAGAATGACCTGGTACCAGCAGAATGACTTGGTACTAGCAGAATGACCTGGTACCAGCAGAATGACCTGGTACCAGCAGAATGACTTGGTACCAGCAGAATGACCTGGTACCAGCAGAACGACCTGGTACCAGCAGAATGACCTGGTACCAGCAGAATCCCCAGACGCAAACATAAACACTGTTGTGTAATTCTTAAATACATACCTAAATGTCCTAAACAAAACCATAAATAATCCAGGAGATACGATCCCAAATTACACCCTATTCCCTATACTATACAGTGTATTACTTTTGACTAGAGCCCTGTGGGTCGATAGTAGTGTACAGGGGAGAAGGATGCCATTGGGGAAACCGTTGAGCAACAGGAAATCCCACTGCTACAAATCACTTGTGACTTTATATCCTAAATAAGACAACTACAGTAACAATGCAGTCTCCCTGAACCCACTTCAACCACGTATTCACTTTCCCAAACAGCATCCACATGGTGTTTAACCTTATAACAAATTAAACGCAAACCAGACACAGTCTCAACCACCCACAGATATGACTGCCTTCACTAAAGAGTTAGTCACTGAGAGCAGAAGACGAAGCTTGGTTCCAGATCTGTTTGTGTTGTCTTGCCAACTGCTATGGTAACAATGACCAAAGGCAGCGCCAATGGATGGGGTACCAGGCTAGTGGTGCTGGTAGTCGGTAGATACAGAACAGGACATTCAGATAGGAGCAGGCCTGTCAACGACAACATCAACAACAACAACTTCTCCCCGGTAGACACAGAACAGGACATTCAGATAGGAGCAGGCCTGTCAACATCAACAACATCAACTTCTCCCCGGTAGATGCAGAACAGGACATTCAGATAGGAGCAGGCCTGTCAACATCAACAACAACAACTTCTCCCCGGTAGATACAGAACACGACATTCAGATAGGAGCAGGCCTGTCAACATCAACAACATCAACTTCTCCCCGGTAGACACAGAACAGGACATTCAGATAGGAGCAGGCCTGTCAACGACAACAACTTCTCACCGGTAGATACAGAACAGGACATTCAGATAGGAGCAGGCCTGTCAACGACAACATCAACAACATCAACTTCTCCCCGGTAGACACAGAACAGGACATTCAGATAGGAGCAGGCCTGTCAACGACAACATCAACAACATCAACTTCTCCCCGGTAGACACAGAACAGGACATTCAGATAGGAGCAGGCCTGTCAACATCAACAACAACAACTTCTCCCCGGTAGATACAGAACAGGACATTCAGATAGGAGCAGGCCTGTCAACATCAACAACAACAACTTCTCCCCGGTAGACACAGAACAGGACATTCAGATAGGAGCAGGCCTGTCAACATCAACAACAACAACTTCTCCCCGGTAGACACAGAACAGGACATTCAGATAGGAGCAGGCCTGTCAACGACAACATCAACAACTTCTCCCCGGTAGATACAGAACAGGACATTCAGATAGGAGCAGGCCTGTCAACGACAACATCAACAACTTCTCCCCGGTAGATACAGAACAGGACATTCAGATAGGAGCAGGCCTGTCAACATCAACAACAACAACTTCTCCCCGGTAGACAAAGAACAGGACATTCAGATAGGAGCAGGCCTGTCAACATCAACAACATCAACTTCTCCCCGGTAGATGCAGAACAGGACATTCAGATAGGAGCAGGCCTGTCAACGACAACATCAACATCAACAACTTCTCCCCGGTAGACACAGAACAGGACATTCAGATAGGAGCAGGCCTGTCAACGACAACATCAACAACTTCTCCCCGGTAGATACAGAACAGGACATTCAGATAGGAGCAGGCCTGTCAACGACAACATCAACAACTTCTCCCCGGTAGATACAGAACAGGACATTCAGATAGGAGCAGGCCTGTCAACATCAACAACAACAACTTCTCACCGGTAGACACAGAACAGGACATTCAGATAGGAGCAGGCCTGTCAACGACAACATCAACATCAACAACTTCTCACCGGTAGACACAGAACAGGACATTCAGATAGGAGCAGGCCTGTCAACGACAACATCAACAACATCAACTTCTCACCGGTAGATACAGAACAGGACATTCAGATAGGAGCAGGCCTGTCAACGACAACATCAACAACATCAACTTCTCACCGGTAGATACAGAGCAGGACATTCAGATAGGAGCAGGCCTGTCAACGACAACATCAACAACTTCTCCCCGGTAGATACAGAACAGGACATTCAGATAGGAGCAGGCCTGTCAACATCAACAACAACAACTTCTCCCCGGTAGATACAGAACAGGACATTCAGATAGGAGCAGGCCTGTCAACGACAACATCAACAACAACAACTTCTCCCCGGTAGACACAGAACAGGACATTCAGATAGGAGCAGGCCTGTCAACGACAACATCAACAACAACAACTTCTCCCCGGTAGATACAGAACAGGACATTCAGATAGGAGCAGGCCTGTCAACGACAACATCAACAACTTCTCCCCGGTAGATACAGAACAGGACATTCAGATAGGAGCAGGCCTGTCAACATCAACAACAACAAACTTCTCCCCGGTAGACACAGAACAGGACATTCAGATAGGAGCAGGCCTGTCAACATCAACAACATCAACTTCTCCCCGGTAGACACAGAACAGGACATTCAGATAGGAGCAGGCCTGTCAACATCAACAACATCAACTTCTCACTGGTAGATACAGAACAGGACATTCAGATAGGAGCAGGCCTGTCAACATCAACAACTTCTCCCTGGTAGACACAGAACAGGACATTCAGATAGGAGCAGGCCTGTCAACATCAACAACAACAACTTCTCACCGGTAGACACAGAACAGGACATTCAGATAGGAGCAGGCCTGTCAACGACAACATCAACAACTTCTCACTGGTAGATACAGAACAGGACATTCAGATAGGAGCAGGCATGTCAACGACAACATCAACAACTTCTCCCCGGTAGATACAGAACAGGACATTCAGATAGGAGCAGGCCTGTCAACGACAACATCAACAACATCAACTTCTCACTGGTAGATACAGAACAGGACATTCAGATAGGAGCAGGCCTGTCAACATCAACAACTTCTCCCCGGTAGACACAGAACAGGACATTCAGATAGGAGCAGGCCTGTCAACATCAACAACAACAACTTCTCACCGGTAGACACAGAACAGGACATTCAGATAGGAGCAGGCCTGTCAACGACAACATCAACAACTTCTCCCCGGTAGATACAGAACAGGACATTCAGATAGGAGCAGGCATGTCAACGACAACATTAACAACTTCTCCCCGGTAGATACAGAACAGGACATTCAGATAGGAGCAGGCCTGTCAACGACAACATCAACAACAACAACTTCTCACTGGTAGATACAGAACAGGACATTCAGATAGGAGCAGGCCTGTCAACATCAACAACAACAACTTCTCCCCGGTAGATACAGAACAGGACATTCAGATAAGAGCAGGCCTGTCAACGACAACATCAACAACATCAACTTCTCACCGGTAGATGCAGGACAGTCTTTGCCTCTGTCTTCTTCATGTTGTATCCCTCCAACGGGACAAACTCGATGCGTCCACTCTGAGCAAAGAGCAGGTGTGTGCCGGGGGGTAGAGGGTAAACATCTGGCCTGGGAGTAGGGCCTACTGCGGGACGAACTGTTGGTCCTTGTTCTATACCTGCAGTAGAGAGATGAATCAATCAATGAATCAATCAATGACTCAATCAACAGACATCTGGCCTGGGAGTAAGGCCTACTGCGGGACGAACTGTTGGTCCTCGTTCTATACCTGCAATCCTGAAAACGTCAGCTTTTAATTGTGACCGAGATTGGTACCTTCTTCCGACGGTGTGTCATTGAATATTAACATATACAGTGG